>NC_136012.1:3277620-3480120 GCF_048128805.1 Centroberyx gerrardi
CTACCTAACGTACCCCAACAGAAGCAGATCAGAAAACAAAGAGGCTTCGTACTAAAATATGAGCAAATATACTTATCAAACAGAGGGAATTAGAAATAAAGGCCTGTCTCTAATATAAGCCTGCTTCCAGTAAAGGCCTGGTACCCTCTGCAGTTGAGGTAAATAAAGGCCCGGGCCAATATTAGAGGAATTACGGTATATTCAAAATGAATTAATGTTTTCATGTAGCTGGCTTATTTGTCATTTTGTGCAATAGAGCCTATGAATACAAACCAGTATACAAACCAAATGTATAAACATACACTTTAACATACACTATGTTGAGTGATAGCAGGCCACATAGCATTATCTTCAAAATGAGAAAGTAAGACCTTGTAGCAGCTCTAAAGCTAAATGGTAAGAAATCTGCAAAAGGTAAATGCCCCAAAACTTCCCAACATCATTGAAAAGCCAATTTGAGGCAAACAGTGGGATTTAGACATGAATAACCAGACTGATAGTGTAGAATATATCCTGTTTATTGTAATTTTAAAATGTAAAAAAGTTGCTTGTTGGAGCTTCAAGCATAATTACAAATTTTCATCAGTTACCTGACTCAGAGCTTTTATCAATGCCACAAAATAAAGCACAGCATACAACGGAAGCATATAACCCCACACTTATTTATATTCTATTTTATTGTTTAATTATTTTTTATTAATTCTACTGTTGTTATTGCTTAATTTATATTATATTTGTGTACTTATATTCTGTTTTCTTTTCCCCTGCTGAATACTATTACTTTATCTGAATTCTGTTTGAGGCAGGCTTGTCGGTTAACAGAGTCTGAAAAATGCAAACTATAGCACCAGTGTGTGTGTGTGTGTGTATGTGTGTGTGTGTGTGTGAACTGCACGTGTCTGAGACTTCCTGAAGGTTTGTCACATTGCTGTCTCTCTCTCTCTCTCTTTTCTTAGTTTGCCCTCCCTCCCTTCCTAATTAAACACTGAGCTGGTGGAGGCAATTTGCTCTCCCTCGTTAACAAGGCCTCATTACGGCCCCACACTTCATTTTCTTAATGAACTGATCAAGTTAAATGGAATGGAAAGTTAGGATCGGGAGTTAAGAAAAAATAAAAAATAAAAATACAACTGCACACATACCTGAATTGGAGATTTGGAGAACGTGGTGTGTGGTTTGTGCTGAATGAGGGGGGTGTTGTGGGGAGAGTGTGTGTGTGTGTGTGTGTGTGTGTGTGTCTGATATGATGGATATGATGCAGTTTGATTGATTACCTATTTGCTGTAGAATTGATCAATATTCCACTGGTTGTCTATGGGAAGACCTTAGCCTGAATTGATTCTAATATGACATTTTGATCAGATTCCATGCAAGTATACATGAATATGTTCATTATTATTATTCGTAGTAGTATTTGTAGTAGTAGTAGTTTTGATAGAGAGTTTTAATGTCTCATGATGCTGTTTCAGAGGCTTTTTCACCCTGACAAGAATACACTTCTGGTCAAAACCCTGAATATTTGTAGCTTTTTGAATTGAGGGTGGATTGGATTATATGAAATTATTTCATATCATATTTTAGCTTCTCAAGTATGGATGATTTCACATCACTTTCCTTTCAGCAGGAAACTCTTTGAAAAATCTGCGCTCCAGTCCTGCTACAGACCAAAGACAAAAGTGTGTGTGTGTGTGTGTGTGCAGAGAAAGAAGGGACGGAGAGAGAAAATGAGGCATCGAGGACGAGGGAGGTGATGGAGAGAGAGACAGAGAATACATTTTTTAACCCATGTTCATGTCCTTTAATCAGTCCCTCCAGGAACTTGCGTTTTTGCGATCGCAATAATTAACGCAAATTCAAGAAATCTCCGCAATATTTGCGAGAGCTTGCAGTTTTGCAAAATTGCCGCAACTTTTCCGCATGAAATGGCCAAATCAACAGACCGCTTGTGATTTGGACCAATTGTCGCATTTCGTGTCGTGGTAACTGTCGTGGAAGATGAACAAAGCACACCTGCCAACAAAAATTACTGCCATAGACCGTGCAAAACAAAAGAAAAGCAGCAAGAATCGAGGTGAGTGCAAAATTCAAGCTCTTGGAAGAGTTAATAGCTTAAACGGAGAGTGGGAGAGAATAGGGGGAGGCTGTGTGTGTGTGTGTGTGTGTGTGAGTGAGTGAGAGAGAGAGAGAGAGAGAGTGTGAGAGTGAGAGAAAAGAAAAAAATTCCTTTGCTTGCAATTTTTCCCAATTCCCGCAATTTTACCGCAAAAAGAGCACATAAAACCTTGCAAATTGTATCGCAATTTTTGAGAAAAGCCGCAGCAAAATCAAGCATTTTTTGCCGCAATAATCACAGAAAAACTCTGCGAAATCCTGGAGGGACTGTCTAATGTTCTATATGTGTTATGTATAAGTGGATAAAGGTATAATACAACAAGTTTTCACACATGAATATATTTCTTCAAACCATGGATAAAAACATGGATACATAGAGACAAATTTAGCAAGTCTGTGTATTTGGCTGTATTTGGCAGTATATTGTAATAATTTTGATGAGAATCATGTCTTCACATTTTTTTATACTTTTATTGTTATTACCAGAAGCCTCTCATTCTCTTTCCTTTATTGATTTATTATTTTCCACCCTCTATATGCTTTGGCGACGCAGCTGTATTTGCATGCCGTGCCGATAAAGCAAATGGAAAATTGAAAGACAGAGGGGTGACGGGCACGGAAAAGGCAAGGAGAGAGAAACGGAGTGGGTGGGAGGGAGGATGGGGGAGACGAAAGGCAGAAAAGCTGAAATTGGACGGAGAGTATAAGAAAAAAGACTCAGCAATGCAGGGAGAGGAGAGAGAGAGAGAGAGAGAGAGAGAACGAGAGAAGATAATGGCTCCCAGTATAAGCCTTTGGATCCCCCACTTAAAGCTCAGAGACACGGGAGAGGACAGGCCAATCTGCTGCTATTCAGTGTGTTCACATGGTGTAAGGGAGAACAAACAGGTGGCAACCTTGACAGAGCTGCACTGTCAAGGTTGGAGAGCTGAAAAAAAACAAACAGTTAAAAGTCCATTACTGTAAGCAGGGATGTAGCGGAGGGTAAAGCCACCTACACTCAATTTATGCACCGTTGAGTTTACCGATGTAGGAGAGAGCAGGGTAAGACGAGCCAGTGGGTAAGTTGGGCTGCCCCCTGTATTTTAGCAATGATAAACACTATGTGTCATATGACCAGACATTTAGGAAGAGACTTCCATTTCAACATGGCTGCGATGGAACCAGCCACATAGGACAAGTAGTAAGTACATTTATACTCATAACAGTGTTTTTTGTTTTTTATATTCATTGTTTAATGGCTGTTGTTTCAATACCAATTTAGCTACATTCAAACATATAAACAATAAATGTTGGTCTATTACCATGGACCAAAACCACATGAATTAATTAGCAAAAGTTTAGCAGTGAACGAGTGCGTAGACCAATTTTTTTCAAAAAGGTGGCTATGGGGTAACTTGAGCCAAAGGCCATGGGGCAAATTGAGCCATGGGACCACATTTTTTTTAAGAAGTTGTTATTTTCGTAGAGCTGCATTCTTCCAAGTTCATTTGTTAGCATCGTGAAATATTGGTGGAAGCATTTGTTTTAGTTCTGTCTCATTTTTCCTTGCCATGTAAAAGTGTAAAAATGTAAAAAAAAATAATAATAATAAAATTTAAAAAAAGTTTTATCAAACTGATCAGACATCAGTAGCTGGGTTTCCATCCAAGTATTATTATTATTATTATTATTTTTTAATTATATGTCCAATTAAATGTTGGCATTAATGTTTGTTAATGCCAACGTATTGTCTAAATTGAAACCATTATTATAACAACATTATAACAGTATAACACTACTTAATGCAGTTGTGCATTTAATATGAATTCATCTTTGTTAATGTCACTGTTCATACTTAATTCATGTTAGTAAACACATTAGTAATGACACATTATTAACAAACATGTATAACAACATTAATTCATGCAGTTGTTCACGTGCATTTAACATTAACTAATCTTTGTTAATGTTGTTATTCATGTTTAATTCATGTTAGTAAATGCATTAGTTAACATTAGTTAATGAACAGGTAATGTAAAGTGTTACCGTACATTTGAATATTTTTTAGTTTATTTCTTTGTTTTCAGACAAAATAAAAGCATGCAATATGGCCAACATTAGCTGACACCAAAGAACAATAACAATATGCCCAGTACTAATCAATTCTTGAGACAGTCCTTTTTTCTAGTGGATGTGTTTTCTGACATTCAGGAAGCCGATTTATTCACTTCAGTCCAGCTGATGGAAAAGCACCAAATTTGCAATTTGTTTTTTGTGACATTTCAAAATGTGATGTTTGCCCTCGGCTCATTTTGTTCTGCTAGGCTTTCCAACCATGAGGAACTGCTGGCTATCAGATGTCAGCATCCGTCTCTTTATACCCATAATACCTTGTGTTTTGGGGTCGTTTCCTGTAGTTGGTTTGGATTACATTCTCACTCCTTACAAACCGCACCGCAGTTCTCTTGAAGACTGAGACTTGCATTTTCAGGCGTCTCAGTGCCGTTATTTGGTGCCACCAGAGTTCAAATGGCGTTGTTCTCACCTGACCGAACGAACCCAACTAAAGGAGGAAACGCTCCAGAGTTCAAATAAACTTTTCCAGCGAACGCGCCCAAACACGCAGACCCGCCGCCTCCATCACCACTACAGCTGTTTAGAGGATTCAGCTGGTTCCATTACAGCGATTCAGAGGAATAATGAACTCATGGGAGTGGAACTTTTTCAGCTTATACAGTGCAATCCATCTTTCTTACTTTTTTTTTTCTTTTTTTTTACTCCTGCCCTTTTTTTTTTTTTTTTTCAGCCAGTTGGTTTGATAAACGGCCTCTTACGCAAAGGCTGAGAAGAGGGAGGGAAAGAACGGAGAGGCTGAGCGAACAACACACACACGCATTGACAAAAAGAAAGAGAGAGAGAGAGAGAGAGAGAGAGAGTTCTCAGAGCACCTTTTAAACAAGAGTAAGTTTGAAGGCTCATATTTCATTAAGTCCTTATTATGAGGCTCTGTCATCGGCCCCGCAACCTGCTATAATCTGTAAGCCATTACCAGTGCCTAAAAATAACCGAGTTAACACGCGCAGCTGCCGAGCCAACCGGGAAAATTTTAATAAACGTCATGTAACCGCCGCCACAATCAAATTTAATGGGCCTGAACCGCGGCAAACCAATGCTCTGCCCCGCCATGCGGTTTTGCACGAAGGAGACGACAAGCAAACCCAATAACAGAAGAATATATTTGTTTCTTTTTACATATTTGGGTGGCGGTGGTGTTTACAGTACCGCAGATTTGCCTCAATGTCCCCGAACACTCGGCTGGGGGGAAGCTGCCGAGAGAGAGAGAGAGAGAGATGTCAAAAACCATGGAGATAGAGAAGGGGGAGAGAGAGAGAGAGAGAGAGAGAGTGAAGTCCAAAACCAGGAGATAGAGAAGGGAGAGAGAGGTAAAAAAAACCAGGAGATAGAGAAGGGAGAGAGAGGTAAAAAACCAGGAGATAGAGAAGGGGGAGAGAGAGAGAGAGCGAGAGAGAGAGAAAGAGAGAGAGAGAGTGAAGTCAAAAACCAGGAAATAGAGAAGGGGGAGAGAGAGAGAAGTTCAAAACCAGGAGATAGAGAAGGGAGAGAGAGGTAAAAAACCAGGAGATAGAGAAGGGAGAGAGAGGTAAAAAACCAGGAGATAGAGAAGGGAGAGAGAGGTAAAAAACCAGGAGATAGAGAAGGGGGAGAGAGAGAGAGAGCGAGAGAGAGAGAAAGAGAAAGAGAGAGAGAGAGTGAAGTCAAAAACCAGGAAATAGAGAAGGGGGAGGGAGAGAGAGAGAGAGAGAGAGAGAGATCAAAAACCAGGAGATAGAGAAGGGAGAGAGAGAGAGAGAAAGAGAGAGAGGGGGAAGGAAAAGTCAAAAACCAGGAGATAGAGAAAGGGGAGAGAGGGCAGGAAAGGAGCCTGGGAATGGCCAGAGGATAAACAAAAATGAACTTGTCGAGGCTGAGATTTACCACAGAGGACACCAGCTAGACCTCGTTGCCTCGTATTGAATAAACTGAGTGAACAAGATCCATATCGTTCCCTTATTTCGGTTTATTTGTATCCTCGTTTTCATTATTTTGCCCAGCCAATTTCATAATTCATGCCTACAGATTGATTAACATCCTGTATCCTGTTTTAAACCTTGTGCTTAATTTAGGCTCGTTAATTTAAGTTCCAAACTGATTTCACCTACTTGCCATAATTAGTTGAATTTAGTCGATTGCATTGAGGCATTTAGTTTAATTAGGCTGACATTTCGCTGAATAAAGATTTATCTAGTCAAAGGAGGCTTTTGATAAGGTATAATGATTTGTTGATCAAGTTTTCCCTCAGGTAGAAAAAAACCCCAAGATGAGTTATCAAGGCATTCCCTGCTGATACAAGCAGTTATTATTAGTAAGAAATTATTGACGAGGACATTGAGAGCTACTGGCAAACACTGTTGTCAATATGCAGACTGGAGGGATGATAAGACTTTATAAAGGACTTGTATCGCTCAGCGCTTAGAGCTCTCCAACTCCGACTCAGAATAAAGTCTCATTTTATATCCATTCACAAGCTTGAGTGCATATTTTATATATCATATGCAGCATTTTGTGCATACAAGGTAGGGGAGACCGGGGCATGTTGTCCCACTTTTTACTCATTGGTGTATTTCTCAGCAGTGCCTTACTACTGAGATACAATATATGTTTTTCTAGCTAGATTAAGGTATTGTCTAAAAAATGGCATTCTATCATTCTGAATAATTTAGCTATTACTGATGAAATACCACTTGACAACTTGTGACAACTTACCCCACGTCAGGACATGTTGTCACACATGATGAGGCATATTGTCACATAGACAAGTGTGCTGTGTTTGTGCATTCAATTCCATTTCCACTGAGAAGAAAAACACTAAGATTTTCAATATTTACTGTCAGGTATCGAAACATAAAAGTTGTTCCTATGTTAGTTGTTCTTAGTGTTTTGACTTAGATTGTTGTAATCAACATAGGTAACCTCTTATTAAGACAGTGAACATTTGTGCAATTGGACTTTTGGCTCAAAAAAATTTTAGACAACTTGTAACAACTAGCCCCGCTCTCCCCTGCTACTTAACAAATTTTTTTTTTCTGCTACAGGACGGCCACTCCTGGGACCCAAACATAGGAGAGAAGTCAGAAAAAGAAGAAGAGTAGGAGGAGGAAGTGGAAGAAAGATGTAGGTGAAGAAGAAAGGGAGTTTAATCAGAAGCAGAGGAAGACAGAGGTGTGGAGATGAAGAGGCAGAGAGAGAGAGAGAGAGAGAGGTAAACATGGATGTTGTGGAGAGTAAACCCACCTAAATACAGTTTACCAGCCATTTTCTTTGCAGAATAGATGTTGCCACCTTTTTATGGCTGTTAAACTTCAGGTAATGTTTTTTTTCTATCAATATTTTGGTGCTCAGCGCTCATTGCTGTGGTGTTTGGATTTTCTGTTGATGCAGTTTGAGTTTCTCTTTTCTTTGTCTGTTCAGCCATGGTGGCTATCACTGCTCATGCTAACCACCCAGTTCTTCTTCTACTGTTTATTCCAAACAAACCGGAAACGTAAAACGCATCACACATGGATGCAAGTGTAGGACTGAACATAATTCATTTGACTGTCACTGTTGATGAGTTAATTTTAATATCAGTGTTAAAGTGTTTTCTCCTGTCAGTTGCAGACTTGTGTGACCTGTTCACAGCTCTTCAGATGAGTTTAAATGGAGAAGGAGACTCAGTCAGACAGGGGGAGCAGGATCCACCTGACCCCTGGACTTTTCCACGACTCCTCTTCACATTTGTGATTCATTTGATTCCATTGGTATGCACGTCATTTATTGTTCAAACTCTAATAAAGTGTAGACCATTTTCTCCTGCCAGCTGGAGACTTGTCTGACCTGCTCTCCTCAGCTCTTCAGCTGAGTTCAAGAGAAGAGTAAGGAGACTCAGCTGGACAGGAGAAGCAGGATCCTCCTGGACTCCCTGAACACCGGGAGTCGTCTGATGATTCAGATGATGAGGAGGATTTAGTGGAAAACATTGCACTGGTATACACACATTTTATTGGTTGCAAGACAGAATGATTTGATTGATTACAGATTTAGGGTTGAAGAACAAAATTCTGGGCCCTTTTTCTCCTATCAGCTGAGGACTTCTCCCACCTTCTCTCTCATTCTTCTCAAATGTCGAGTATGGAGAAAGAGCTGCACAGAAGCAGCAGGAGGCTCTTACTTTCCACCACCAACAGGTCGACTCCTTAATCGTCAACTCTGCTCATGATTCTCATGATGACAACTATGACTCTGATGAACTGGTCCAAGCCATCGGGGCAAAGGATGAGCAGGCAGCACAGCAGCCGACTGCTGCACTCAGCAACCCTGTGGAGGATTCTGCTGTCTCCACCAGCACCGACTGTGCTGCTGTCCAGGTCCTGACCGCTGACAGCTGCTCTGCCGCTGCCACGGCTTCTAGCACCGACAGCCTCTCCGGTGGCAGAACAGCTGATAGCTGTAACCGGCCGCCGACAGAGAGCACATCGGCGGTGGAGAAGCGGGAGCCTTCCTACAACCTCTACTGTAACTCAGCGCTAACTCCAGCCTTCCCTCCATCTGCCTCCACCATGAAGCCTCCAAATGTTCAGCTCTGTCCACAGAGCTCTGCCTGACCATACCTCCAGCTCCAACTTCTACCAACTCTTCATGTTTGGACCTTGGTCACACACAAATACCACTTTTGTGAGGCTATTGACAGGTATCCCAAAGTGAATGAGCTCTTTACTAATTTGATCATGTATGTTGACAGAAGTCTTTTTCAAATTTGCATCAACTCCACTGTATCCCTCGACTAAGGCCCCAGTCTTCTGAGACAAAGTGGCATGTTAGTGTGCAATCATTTGTGAAAAGAATCTGTCCACATATCTGTGGTGATGGCCTCATGTACGCTACACCTGAATGAAGACATTTCGCCTGCGCTACACCTACGCTACATGTGTCTGACGTCTGCATGACCATTGTAAGTTTATGGCAGGTCTTGATGTGATGTAATGACGTTTGGTCAGATCTTACAGTTCTTGTTCAGGTGTCAGGTAGGCGTTTCACTGACTGGAGCTCTAGTGAGCTAACACAATCCACGCTTTGTGTGTGTGTGTGTGTGTGTGTGTGTGTGTGTGTCTGTCAGGAATAGGGATGTAGTGGAGGGTATACCCAGCCAAAATAGAGTTTACCACTTTTATTAGGCTGACATGAATCTTTATGAGGTGTGAAATAGAGTTTTTTAAGGGGGAGAAAAGTATAAATGAATGTTGAAGTTGATTTTTGTTCATATTGGTTATATTGGTGGTGGTTTGCTAATAATATAACATATTGATCATCCACTGCAAGTCATAGTTTACCCTCGTTTTTTATTTACCACCATCACAGCTCATGATGCTATGCAATGACGGCTTTATTCAGTCCCACCAGGATTTCGCAGAGTTTTTTTGTGATTATTGCGCCCAAAAATGCTTGATTTTGCTGCTGCTTTTCTCAAAAATTGCGATACAATTTGTGAGGTTTTATGTGCTCTTTTTGTGGTAAAATTGCGGGAATTGGGAAAAATTGCAAGCGTTTAAGCTATTAACTCTTCCAAGAGCTTGAATTTTGCACTCACCTCGATTCTTGCAGCACTCGTTTTGCGATGACGTAAGTTACCACGACACGAAATGCGACAATTCGTCCAAATCACAAGTGGTCTGTTGATTTGGCCATTTCATGCGGAAAAGTTGCGGCAATTTCGCAAAACTGCAAGCTCTCGCAAATATTGTGGAGATTTCTTGAATTTGCGTTAATTATTGCGATCCTGGAGGAACTGTTTATTGGTGATACATGCAACCTGAATAACCAGACTGGAACAAGCCAGTGTGATGGGGTGATTCAACTGGAGAGGAAGAGGAGGAGGAGGAAGAAGAGGAGGAGGTGAAAGGTGACTGTATTTCTACAGCGTGACAGAAAGAAAACATGCTGGTTATTTCCTGGCTTTACCTTGGCCTGCACTCCTCTGGAACCAGTGCTGTTTTGTTAGATGAGTGCTTTTTAGAGTGTTTTTCTGCATATGAGTGTGTGTGTGTGTGTGTGTGTGTGTGTGCGTGTCTGTAGTATGCGTGTTTTGGCCTGCACTTGTAAAATCAACAGCAACAGCTTCTGAAGGCCAAACAGCCCGGGCATGTTATTCTCCGGAGGAATCTAAGAGTTAAATAGCAACACAGCCCTCGATGATTGCATTCACCTTCCTCAGCATAACCACACACACTCGCTCTCTCGCACACACACACACACACACACACACACAGAGGCTATTACGACCCTCCCTTGACACTCCCTGACAGCCCGTCGCCCCCACTACTCCTCCAGCACAAAGGCATCTAACACAGCGCCTGAAAAACGTAGGTGTCTTCAAAGCTAATCCACTCCACATATTGATTTGAGCTCGCTTTGTTCCCGCCGCTCCTCTTAGCCTTCTGCGGCAGGGGGGGGTCACAGACGGAGAGAGAGAGGGATGGAGAAAAAAAGTAGAAGAAAGCAACGGAAAGAGAGATAAACCAAGAGATGTGAAGGATGAAGAGGTGACGGGGCCGGGGTCCTGCGCCACAGCGGAGTGAAGCACCGGACGATTATAAAACCGAGAGAGAGAGAAGAGCCGAGAGAGAGGATCCTACCACTGGCTTTGTCAGAGGAAGACACCTAGTCACCCCCCAGACTTGAGAAGAACACACACACCCCTGCCTTCAGTGCTCTTTCACAAGACCACTGCAGGTCAACCACTCTCCATGTGAAGAGAAGAAGAGAGCAGATGGAAGGAAAGAAAGAACTTCTCCCTCAGGTTATCTACAGGTTCCAGAAGGCCAAAGCCAAGACTTTTTCAAGACATATTAAGTGTTACCTGGAATTAAATGTCAGGCCAATTTAAAGATACAGATAAAGAAACAAAAATTTGGCAAAAACAGCTTATTTCTGATTGAGCATAGCTAATGAAAGTTCTAAGACTTTAAATGGACAAAGTAGTTAAAGTTCTAATACTTTAAATGGGCAGAATGATGGAAGTTCTAAGATTTTAAATGGACAGAATAGTGAAAGTTCTAAGACTTTAAATGGGCAGAATAGTGAAAGTTCTAAGACTTTAAATGGACAGAATAGTGAAAGTTCTAAGACTTAAAATGGGCAGAATAGTGAAAGTTCTAAGACTTTAAATGGGCAGAATAAGAAAAAGGACACCAGGAAATTAAATGTTTAGAGACATGAAGTCCAACATGTCTGTAATATTGTATTAACCCTGTTCTGTGTTAATCTAGTAGTGGACATGCATAATGTGACCAACTGGAAGTGTCAGTAATGTAACATAAGAACCTACAACCAACATTACTGTCGGTCCCATTGGGAATCCCAAAATGGGATTCAGTGTTTACCCCAGGTTTTATATACTGTTGAGTAAAATCCTCCCACACCACACTGGAATGATTTCTCTGGTCAGACACCTGATAGAAAATGAATGATAATAAAAACATATTGACTGGCTGTGGTCAGGGCTTTTATCTTCATAAATATAGCTGAAGTGTGGATCTAAACTGTGTCTGTTCATGTATACACACTTAGAGCTTGGACTTCTGTGCTAATGTAAGCTAAGACGGGTTAGACAGAAGAACTTACCACCTCATCTGAATAAGGGCAATAAAAGAAAATCCCAAACAAATGAAAACTCAATGTATTTTCTTTAGGGAGGTGGACAAATATATCGGATTTTTTAAACCAATATTTGGATCGCAGTGATGTAGCAGTAAATAAAAAAGTGGGTAAACCCTGACCTCCAGTCAGTGATCCTCATGAGGCAAGAAACCTCCACCAAAAATCAATAATACTTTCAGACAGGTTCGTTTACACTTCTTTTCCCCTTAAACACCCTTCCCTCGTCACTTTGATATTACTTGCTATGGTGTATACTATGAATTTACCTCATAGAGATTGATGCCGGGCAGAAAAACAGTGGGTAAACTCAATTCTGCAAGTAAAACCGTAGGTCATTCGAGTTTAGGTGGGTTTACCCTACCACTACATCCCTGGTCTAAGCCGATCCTGGATGGGCAAGAGAAAAGAGGACCCAATCTGTCACATTACACCACTACCACTCTCTGTCTCCTGTCTCTAAAAAGCTTTTTCAGCTCAACATTTCCATCTGAACAGTGAAAGGTTAGGGATGGACCCTAGAGACCCAAACAGACGGGCAGAGGGTCTGTTTGAACCCTTCGGTTTGGTCAGGGCCACCTTGTAGCTCCAGGCAAAGTCAAGAGGTGGCAGGCAAGGCAGTCACCTCCACCGCTACTTTCTGCTTTGGTCTCTCTCTTTCACCCTCTTTTTGCCCTCTCCTTCCGCCACCCCCACCCTTCCTTTTTCTCTCTTTTTGCTTTTCTTCCACTCCCTTAGGCAGCACCTTGCAGTCCATCAACACCTCCTCTTCACGGAGAGAGAGAGCGCGTGAATCGATAGCGCTCAGGTCTGAGCAGTGGAGAAGGCATCGATTGCTCGGTCCCGCCGACTGCCCTTTCTCTGTCTATTCTGCAAGCTGGAGGGCAGGAACTTTTAGAGCCGTTTTCATGTCAGTGGGACATTTATCTAATTTTGGACCTCGAGAGATGCGGCAGGGCGATGTTGCAGTCTCTCTTCGCGATGCTGAATTTATCCACAGGACCGCCGGCCCTTGATCGCGGGGAACAGCGGCGGTCTTGTACGTTGACGAAACTTATTTGAATAAGAAACATTCAAAATGACGAGTCTCTAAACTCCTGAGCTGCTAGTAATCACCGTATTGTTGTTATAATTACTGAGACGCTGCTCCGAACAATCACTAGGGATCCTGGAAAAGCTAAAGCAGTAGATTATTTTGATGGGAATTTTTGAACAAGGTAGCTGGTGAAAACCACTGATATGTCACTGTGGTCTGGATAAAATTGAAGGAGGTGCTCAGGTAAGTAACTGTCATCATCAAACCTAGCTCCCCTGGTTATAGGAAGAAGATCTGGACAGGACTAGGGACTGGAAAGAAAGAACATGTCAGTGATTTTCTCAAACTCTGGCACAAATCACCTACTGCATTTTTAATTAACTGTGACATCCTGGAGTGCGATCACACCTACACTTTGTCTTCTTTGGTCCGAACCATAGTGGAAAAGTTGACTTTGTTGCCCAGTTATGAGTGAACCAGGGCTTGTAAACAAAAGTCACATGGACTCACAAGTAGTTTTGGTAACCTGTCATCACACCAGGTTAGAGATTTTGGAGTCAAAACAAATCTGATTCCAGTGCCTGTAGCTTTAGCTAAGCATGATGGATTTGTCTACGCTCTTCTTCTCTGGTGTTCATACCTAAGTACGCATGAAGAAATAGCTGAATATGAGCATCAGTCCAGACTTCATTTTGTTATGCTAGGCTTTCCAAGCATGAGCAACTGCTGCCTATCGGATGTCAACATCCGTCTCCTTATACCCATAAACCCTTGCGTTTTGGGGTCATTTCCTATAGCTGGTTTGGACATTTCTAGACGTCTTGGTGTCTGGTGCCACTTGAGTTCCAATGGCATTGTTCTCACCTGGACGAACAAACCGAACTACAGGAGGAAACACTCCATAATTCAAATAAATCACTCCAAACAAGCTTGGTGTGAACACGTCCTTAATCACTCACTTGTGCACCTGGCATCTGGATTACCAGGGCTGTATAAGCAGTCATGGGTAGAGCAGCATCACTCTTAACAAAGCTGTGGATCCTCTTGAAGAGAGTTTTGCCTGCTCTGCTGTACTGTGGGTGACGTTTGGTGACGTCCCTGAATTACCAGTCCCCCAATGAATTATTTTACCGTCCACATGACTGACTGAAATGATCCGTATGCATGGGCAAAATCAAATTACTGACCTCCCCTGGTAATATGAATGTCGTCTGGAGAGGGCTTAAGACTTAAGCTTTTTTTCCCCTCTATTCCATATTAACATGGGTTTGGCATTTACTGCTCAACCTCAGCCTCTCTGAGCTGTACACCAAACCCTCAACATGTCATATGTTTTGTCAAATGCCAACATCATGCAGACTTCACGTTAAATAAAGGACTGTAGGACATGTTGGAGGGAAGATTTCACATTTGGTTAGAATAAAACAAAAAAATCAAAGAACATCTCATTATCCATATGTGAACATATGAATTCAGACTGGCTTTTGGAAACAAATGAATACTGTTGACTGCAGGTTTTCAGAGCACCAGCTTGGGGGTCACAGTGTTCAGAGGTGGAGCTTGGGCACCACCTAGTGCCCAGACAGAGATAGGATGCCTGTAAAACATAAGAAAGTAACCCCAATACTCAATACTAAGATACACACACACTCACCTCTCTGATCTTCACATAATAGCCAGCACTGTGGAACATCTTTCCTATCAAAGAGATTTTTATTGCCATTGAAAATAAGATTGAGTTCTCATTCGTTTGGGATTTACTTTTCTTTTTTTTTGCCCTTATTCAGATGAGGTGGTAAATTCTTCTGTCTAATCCGTCTTAGCTTACATTAGCACACAAGTCCAAGCTCTAAAGTATGTATGCATGAACACACACAGTTTAGATCCCCACTTCAGCTACATTTAGGAGGATAAAAGCCCTGCTCTGGGTAATAACCCAGAAATACTACTTAGGCAGGGCAAATCAGACCCCCCCACACACACACATCCACATACATACCCACCCGTTCTCCCCCTCACCACCGCACACCCGCATACGCACAAACATTTGACACACTTGCTTTTGCTTTATCAGCAGGACTTTGTCAAATGAGGTACAAAACTGCTGAGGAAAATAGTCTGCTGCGTTTCAGGTCTTATCATGGCTCATACATTATACGTTGATAGAGGCAGAAGTCATAACCTCTCCTCCTCACATCTCCATATAGTCTGATATCAGCACTTAGCAGCGATTTCTATTTCTGTTCTGCATCACTGGGAGACGGCTTTGTGTTTCTCTAGGAAAACCTCTGCGCTTACACATGATGAACTCCCAATGAAGACTAATGACATGCCCTAAATGTTGTTCTCTTTCTGTTTCTCAACAGACAAATTGAAGTTTATTCTCGAAGCCGAAACTTTACTCGATAATTGAGGGTATTGAAGTTTTTCTCAGTTGACAAATTCAGCGGGATTCTACTGTTGCGTTCATTGTAACAGAAAAAAATAACAAAAAAATAACAGAAACGCCACATGGAAAAGCACTTGAACTTTGAAGTAACATCACAATTACAAAGATGTCAGCTTTAAAAGAGGTATGACATTCGCCACTTTTATATGAGTTTTCACGTGAAACAACTAATAGAGTTCCATAGAGGCCAAATGGTTGTTACCCGAATTGCAGGAGCATCGCTCACAAAAACCGCAAAGTTATGTAATGTGGCAAGTCTGGAAAATCATGACTGCATACTGGGACAAGTTCCACAAGGGTACATGAGGGTGTTTTAAATCCATTATTTTCCCCATCCCCTGCTCATAGCTGCTGAGCCCGTTCCAAGTAGTTTGATTTCAATTCATTTGACTAATTTCAGAGTGCCTGGATTAGCATTCGACACTAAAACAAGTCTATCATATGATAGACAATCTGTGTATGCAGTGTTGTGTGACTGAGCTAAATAGTCACTGTGATTTTACTAATTTATGTGTTGTGGCATCACAGCTGTTTACTAAACCAACTGCAGACAAAAGATAATAAAATAACTGACTATATCTTATCAAACCCCTCTTGTTATTTTATTCTAAGCTAAAAGATTCTTTCCCTGAGATGAAAAGGTTTTATGCAGAACAAAGCAATTTGAGGAGCAGCTACAGTGTAGTTAGGCCAAATTTAGACCCAGCACTCCCTCAGGCTGGATTGGCAATAGCCAAAACTGTTAAAATGCACACTGAGCTTGATTCTACTGATGGAAAATGTGAACCCTCTCTACTATTTCAGATGACACATCAGCGGTTTTGTTCAGTCAGCAGAAAAATTACGAGTCAAACAGCTGAGAACATGGCAACATGTCTTGAACTGGATCCCAGTCCACCTAAACTGGTTGACAAAACCACTGCCAGGAGCAAAGTATGGAACTATTTGGCTTACAATCAACATCAAAACCCCTGTGGAGAAGTTGCTATACGTTTACATGCATCATTTATCATTTATCTAAAGGGTTTTCCTTTAGATGAATGATCTCAAATGCAGTGTTACAGCTGCAATATGCAACTTTTCGCCTTGACACAGTAACTGTACTGTTAGTCCCGCCCTCCTCCCCCTCAGTTGTCAGTCACCTTGATGAGCTGTCATCTATAGCCTGAGGTAACTGGTACCACAGGCACTGAAGGAGCAGAAGGCGAACACAGGGAATCTAATGCCGATGTTCACCACGGATTTTGAACGTTTAGCTCCGCTGTTCTTTCTTTTCTTCCTGCTTTCCTCCATTGTTGTTGTTGCTGTGATTTCCCTGCTGTGTGGCCACTAGCCTCATCTTGATAGCCACAACCAGCTCACCACTGGCCACGCCTACAATAAATGGTGTACACTCCAAAAGGCCCCAACATCATTGAAAAGCCAATCTCAGGCAAACAGGGGGATTTAGGCATGAACACAGACTGATAATGTATAATACATCGTATTTATTTGTTGTTATTTTCATGAGGGAAAAACCAGTATATTCCAACTTTAATACTTTGAAGACTATTCAGATAACAAATCCAAAAGCTTTTCATAATCACTACCTTTCTTAGACATGGTGACTTTCTCAGTCCCTGCGCATTTGAAGGGAGACACAGGACGATCGGATTGTACAAAATGTTCTGCCACGGGGAACATTTCCCATTTTTTGAAAGAGGTGGAGAGGCTGATGAGCCGCTCAGCTTGTTATTTTTACATTAGGGTGAGGAGAAATTAGCCATCTGAAGCGGGCCGCCCCTCTCTCCGACAAGCTTCCTGCTAATTATGTGTGTTTGAGTGCCGCACGTGTGTGTGTGTGTGTGTGTGTGTGTGGGGAGAGAGAGAGAGAGAGAGAGAGAGAGAGAGGGGAAGGTATTCTTTCATTCCCTTCCGTTCTCATCATTTAGCAAATCCATTTTTCTGACTGTACTAGGAGGCAGCATCTCTCTCTCTCTCTCTCTCTCTGTATCTCTCGCCCAGCTGTTCTGCAGAGCCATTGTCCCCCTCTCTCCAAAAAGTGAGATTAAAATGTAATTACTTTCGCCACCTGCAGCCACGTCGCGGTGAAGCGGCGGAGGACAGAGAGAATCGCTTCCTAATCCTCACTCGCACCATAACAATACCACAAAAGACAACAATCAATAAAGCTCCTAATTGCGGTAATTTGTCAAAAGCGTTGTCCATATCTGGCGCCATTGTCTTCAATCTGCAGGATAACACTAAGCGCTAAAGTAATGCGCTTAAAGGGAGCGGTTATCTCCAACAAGACCAATAATCAACACGGGGGCAATGAGTGAAAAGAAAGTTGTATCGCAGGACATCTGTGATGTCGGTAATCAATTCACAACAGAATAAGAGCTGTCTGTAAACTAAGGATTCGACTGATATTGGCTTTTCAAGGCCGATATCAATGCTGATATTTGTTTTGATTATCTTTCTCTCTGTGGATCAGTTGATGTCAGCAGTCCAAAATGTCTTCTTCCAAACCCGAAAGATATGGTCGGATTACGCAACAAAATCAAAGCCAACTAAACTGCATTAGGCAATTTCGTACATTGGCGGCCCCTAATGGCAGCGAGAGGTAACTGTTTGAATATTGAAGGACTTCATTACCCGGAAATCCTGTGTGGTGATGTCAGTCAGCTAAATATCTTCTTCTTAGTGTGGTGGGGTGGAGGAGGTGAAGAGGTTCAGCCATCGTTGGTGAGTCCAGCTTTCTGTTTAGGAGACAGTTTAGGAGTTTAGGAGACAAGACTGGTAAGAAAATTTTGCCTGGTGCAGCTTGTGTTTCTAGCCGTCTTTCTGGCAAAATTGTCCACCACAAAATACTGTAGATGTACTTACGTGTCATTGAAGGGCCTGTCACTGCTTCCCTCACTTCACCTTTCTTTTGCCTATGTACATTTTTACGTTTTTGAGTAAGCTTAAATAGCTAACTTGCAAATGTAGATTATTTTAAAGCTGCTGCAGGTAAATTTGGGAGGAAAGACATTAACTCTGAAAAATTCAAACCAGCACAAGGAATGACACGCCTCCCTCTCCTCCTAGTGAGTGACAGGAGGAGTGACTGACAGGACAGAGTCCCGCCTTCTGCCTCTGACTTCTCCTCATTGGTCGGATGGGTTTCCACATATTTCACTTTGAAATGAGAATAGCAGAGGAATGGTGGTGATTTATTTTTATTACTTCTAAATAAATAAAAGTTACCTACTGCAGCTTTAATGCCGATAATTCAAAGTAGATCAACCTTTTTGATGTGGATCCATACACATTACATTTGTTGATTGGCCTGAACAAAATACTACAGCTGTCACATACTGTATGTAATGGGCACTTAGCTGAAGCTGCTGCAAATGTTGCACCTCTAACAAGTACTTTTCATCATTCTCTTCTGATGGATTTCATCTTCTGATGTCTTTGGATTCCAGGTCTGTTTTGATATCAAGTCAGGCCTACACAGGGACTGGAACAAACGCTTCCTCATGGAAAACAAGACAAGAATAACTTTTAAAGAACTTTCACTTGAGTTTTATTTTAGTAGTGAGCAACCTGAAGTCTGGTATTTGCAGTAAAACAGTTATTCCAGACTTTACCTCCCATAACTGACACTATAGCTTTGCTGATATTAACTAAAATAGAGCCACCTCCAAACTAGAAGCTGAAATTGAAATTATTTGCGAGGACCATTCCAAACAGGTCATCTATTCACTTTTATAGGGTAGGTTTAGGAATCATGACAGATTTTTTTTTTCCAATTATTCAGCTGGTTTGTATTTAGCCAGATACTTTCAGTTATAAGTTATATGAGTTTTGAGTTGTGAGCTCAGAAGATCAAAGGAAAATATATGTCCTGAGATGGTTTCTTGTACCAAAATTAAGATTATAGAATTATGAAATAAAAAATATAATGTTATAGGTATTATGTGTTAACCAGAAAATTGACATATTGCTCATGCGTTTTTACAGTCTTTTACTAACTTCTGATATTTTTATGGCTCAGTTTATTTTCTTTCCCTGTTTTCCCCAATGTGTCTTATGACATACTGTGACTTTGCATAAAATTCACTTTAAAAACAAACCATGCCATGCAGCTTTGAAAACATCCACAGTGTGTCTTGTTTGCAAGAGTTGATGAATGATTAATAGAAAAAAATAGCGTTTTGGAGACGACTGACCCTTCATCTGCTTGCGTAATGGCATTGGACAGCTAACTGGGTTTGGCCACTTGCATAGAGCAATAAAGCAAACTGACAGAATAATGCATAGAGCTTTGATTTGAAAAAAATAATAATAATAACCTTTTAAATGAAGCATTTTTGTATAATAATACTGCAAGTTATGAGTCAATTTTGTGAGTGAATTAGTAACAAATCCTTGTTTATAAAAAAAAAAAAAAAAAAAAAGGAAAATGATTAAATGATCCCGCTTTCGTTAATCGAGCTCATTATTTAGGCTGACTGGTTGGCAGCATCTGTAACCTGTTGGCTAACCCAGGCCAGGCTGTTTTGAGGGACTTAGTACTTGTTTTCAGCGGAGGGTGACATAACTTGAAGAGAACATTGCGTGAACAGGCAGGGGGTATGGGGAGGGGCGTTTTCCTTGACGTCATCTGCGTCATGTTCCTCCAACAAGCGCACTGAGCACAGATTGGTTGATTTATGGGAAAACCAGGCTGTCTTCTCACGAGCCCCCGCCTCTTTCTGTCACGGCCACGTTTCTGCACGGCGCGAACCATTTTTGGCACGAGGGGGGGGGTTCTTTATGTAGATGTTTTATTTAGATTCGTATTTCTGTAAGAACGAAATTAAAGGTGCCGCCTAGGTTCTATTAAGTATTTAATGGCTGAATTCAAATATATACTTAACCCTAATGTATTTTAACACCCAGGAGGGAGCGTTGCAGAGTAGTCCACTTACCGTCAACCCCTCAGAGGTCGGTGTTCCGTGACTCACCAGAAAAATGATGATGTAACTTTTGCCGGCTTCAGCGCTATCCACTACTGTACAAAGAGAAGAGGAAGTCATCGTGTCAAAGTGTGTTTAGGCGGAATATTCTCAAGGTCTTTGTTGGATAAATGGCTCCACTTTGTTGGTAAACGTGAAAAGACAGTGGCAGACTGCCGGCACAGCTTGTTCTCTTTCAGACACACCGAGGTGAGGAATGAATCCAGCCCGTCGCTGTTCGGCGCTTCTCAACCAGCTGTGTGTCTCCTCGCGGGGGGGACCGACCGCCAGGAGACAGTTTCAACCGGGGGGAGTCTCGGCCCCTTCGGGACCACGATACTGTCACCCCGGTGTTGGGGGAGGAGGAGGGGGAGTCAGCGGGACCAAGCCTCAGGTGAAGCCGAGCGGAGCATCACCCACCGGGGCACCACCAGGTAGCTAGCTTTCATTATCTTGTATCCAGAATCAAAGCCTGGTACCTGTAGTGATGGCTCTAGTTGGCCGTTTCGCCAAACTCCATTCAAATATCTGTCAATTTAAAGCGGCCTTGCTTACCGGTAAAGGGACATCCTTTATGACTATGACTTATGCTTTACTAACTATGTTTCCTGAATCGTTGGGAGCCAGTCCCCAATTCGGCATTGATATAATCCACCAAGCAGCAGTTATTTCAATAAAAAGTCAACATTTAGAATGGGTTCCCCTTAATTTTCTTCCACTGAAAATGTAGGTAACGTTAGGCGGTAGCGAAGAGTGTCAAATAATGATACAAGTTGAGATTTTGTTACTCTTTGGTGGATCATTTATATGCCGAATTTAGCAGACGACCCTAATGATTCATATCGTTAAGTCATGTTTATCAGGTATACACGTTTGCTGATAAGCAAGACCAAATTAAACTGAATGGAGTTCAGGGTGAACCTCTCTCCATACAGAAAACAGAAGTTATGGGGCCTATGGGCTTCCTGTCAGCTGTATAAAAAAAAATAGCATTTCCAAGGCTGATGTCAGTCTTAACTGGAATCCTAAATGTAGTGTTCCTGATTGTAGACTTAACTTTTCACTTTAGAGTCTATTGGGATTGGGAAACACAGATGTGTGTTTGCGTGTGTGTGGCTATATGTATACATATGGACACACACACGCACATACTGTATACTGGACGCACATACTGTACTTCATGGCATAACGGTCATCCCCCCGCCTAGATTCCTCCTTCTCCACAGAGGGGCCCACTGTTGACCTTTTCCCCATATTTAAGCTCCAGTTCCAGACCAGAATTGTGCAGCATATATGAAACACTTCCACACCACAGTTTCAGCAGCTATCTTTTCCTTTGCCCTGCTTTTATACTGTAAACTACAGGTTATTATAGGGTAAACTATGACATCTGGGGTTCCCACTGATCATGGAATTCCTGGAATATCGTGGAATTTTCAGAGGTGTATTCCAGACAGGGAAAGTCAGGGGATTTGATCAATTCTTTGTCAAGGAATATCAGGGAGTTTTATAAATGGGTCACTTGACATGAATATAGCAGAATGTATTTTCCAACTTGTTCAAAAGAAGGCATGGAAAGTTTTAGTCAAGGGCAATAAAAATGGAATCTAAAGTGCGAGGAAAAGAAAGTGGAGCTCAGATTAATTTGTTATCTTTCCCTCTAAAATAACTGAAATAAAATAAAGCAACGTATAAGGAAACAATACAATAAAATACTTCTGAAACAGTCAGGAATGCTGGTTGAGATTAGACAGGACACACAGGAACAGTTATGTGTCTGTAGTCCAGACATGGAGCAGGACAGAGTGTCACCTCCTTTAACTTATTAATCGCCATCTACTGATACAGGGAGCTCAGTGATCAGTGACTGTGCAGCTTTTCTCGCCCTGTGACTTAACAGTGTTAGGTTGTAGACAACTAGGCTAAATCATAAACCAAGACTAAAAATAGGCATGAAAGAAGCATTTTCATAAGTGAAATGAAAATAGAACGACTTGAAAATATGAAACTTAACTTAAACGCCCGCATTTTCCAGTGTTATTCTTTTCACCATAGCGAGAGTGGAGAAATAAATCCTGTAGTAATAATGAATTAACCCAGATCAACTACTGATATATTGATACACCATGATATAACACAATAGCGTTTCAACTTATATCCAGTTCATGAAAGCTTTCACATTGTCTATTCTAAACAGCTGTTGTCTTGTAGCTCTTTCCTGGGAAAAATCCTCTGCCACACAGGAAGTGATGCGTTTTACATTTCCAGTTTATATGGAATAAATAGAGGAAGGAAGTTAATTTCTTTGCCAGTATGTTCACAAAACAGATACTACCGAGTCATTTCATACTATATTTCATACAAAGCTAATCTGATTTAATGAAACAGAATATCTATGAAAAATTAAAGTGGTAGTCTACAAGATCCTACAAGATGTCTCCATCTTTGTTGCTAAGCGCTCATTGCTGTTATGCTGCTGATATGAATGTGTGATGACTATTGGTTGGCAGGAGGATGTACATGATCGCCCAACCCCTAGTGTTGAGATGTCAGTGCTTAGAATGTGTCTGCTTACTTTGAATCTAAGGAAATACTTTGTCAGATCAGTGTAGCTTGATTTGTAAACCAAAGTCCTGCACCAGAAAACCTCGTTTAGGAAGCCGTCCTTTCACTCAGAAAACCATGATGATTTTTGCCTGTATATTACGCTGATATTGGTCTTTTATTAACAATTCGATTCTTATCAGACATTTGGACCAGATTCCACACAAGTATGCATGAATAAAATGATATTATTATTAGTAGTAGTAGAGGTAGTAGTAGTATCCTGGGTTTCAGTGGAGAGTTTTAGTGTCCCATGATGGTCTAAATGCTGTTTCAGAGGCTTTTCCACCCTGACAAGAATATCATTCTCAGGGAAACACTGAATACTTACTGAATAAAATATTGATATCAGCCTTCAAAAAATCTGTATTGGTCGGACCCTATGGAGGTGACCCAGTCAGGAGTTTAGGTCAAGGTTGCCATATAGAAGGAAGGAAACTAGACACAGGATGAAGAGTTTGTCTATTTTAGGTATTGTCAGGGGAAAACAGGTCAGGCCTCTGGTTTCATGGCCAACTCACTCACACGCTTGTGCACATTCACGTGGATTGGGTCAGCAAAGAAATAGTTTCTTAAATTAGCGGGCTTATGTATGGCTTATGTTGTGTTTCTGGGTTTGAGGCCCCTGGCGGCTAAAACTCCATACAGATCTTTACTGGCCTCCATCTGTAATGGGATTGGTAAGGTTGGGTTACATAATGATCCAGTTAGGAAGGAGATGGGACAATGGAGACTGCACACTCAGGTTAAATTGATATATCAGACCGATATTCACCTTTTACTAAAAATCAGATCTGGTCCAGTCAGTGTGGTTCACCTCTGATATGATGGATATGTTTTTGTTATATATAAGTTTGATTCATTATGTAATTATTGTAGAATTGATCAATACTGCACTGGTTGTCTATGGGAAGCCCTTCAGCAGTCAATTCAGCAGTTACTTAGACGACCCACTATCTGATCATCAGACCCACTGAAATCCTGCTTGCCACATATATAGAACAAGACCTCATTCATTTTTCAGCCCATGCCACTTAATCTAATATCCCGCCCCGGTAACGTGCTTAATTGTCATGTGGTTGCTACACTGGAGAAGAGCTTCAGTGCTGATAAATGACCTGGAATTTGATCTGTGTCTGTGTAACCAAGAGCAGCCAAGCCCGGACAGCTGCCAGTTAGCCAGCACCTCACCCAGCACTGGCTTTATATTAAACAGCGGCTTCACCGAGTCCTCCAACTGGACTTTTACCACCATGTGAAAAAACTACAGTTAGACTGATATATGGGACCGATATTGGACATTTATTAAAAATCGGATATCATCCAGCCAGTGTAGTCCACCTCTGATATGATGGAGCTTTCTCCCTGACCACAGCTAGTCAATATGTTTTTATTATTATTATTATTAACATAGTTTTTATTTTTTTGTTTGTATTTATTATTTTTATACATTTGTTATAAATTAATTTGCATATGAGAAGAGAATTAAAATGGCAGCTAAGGGGTGATGATTTATAAAGTTACATTTTCACAATAATACAACTTTACCTTCCTTTTTTAAATTGGATACTGCTCAATAATGAACAGACATTTTTAGATTTATAGAAAATATTTACTTCACTTTAATAGCAACAGGTACAGAGTATGCTACTATTACTACTACTAGTACTGCTACTACTACAACTACTACTACTACTACTGTAGTACTAAATCTGGTGAACACTCTGGTTGTTTTAATTGGACTGGAAATGACACAATGTCTGTTTTTGGTGAGGTAGCACTTAAATGGGATGGTACAAGACACTGACACACACACACACACACACATACACACACTGCTGCAGTGCTGGAATGAGATGTTCCCTGCCTGCCAATGTATTATTTTCTCACATTCCAGCTTCCTGAGTTGGCCTACACTGTGATGCTCTAGGCTAATTCTATTAGTGTGAGTGTGTGTGTGAGAGAGAGAGAGAGCATTCCTGAATAGGCCAGTCAGTGAGTGAGTCGCCTCCTTCATCTGGCTGCCACAATAGGAATCACTGGGATTGTCCCGTGAGAGTCACACTGTCCTTGCCCACACACACAGACACACACGGTAAACTGTCTGGTCCTATGGGCGAGTGAGGAAGAGTCACTCCCATCGCTGCATCTTAACCAAGGCAGCAGAGCAGAGGAAGAAGAGTGGAGGGATGAAGGAGAGGACGACAGGCAGGAAAAGAGCGTTAACTGTGTGTGTGTGTGTGTGTGTGTGTGTGTGTGTGTGTGTGTGTTTGAGATATTTCCCTCATCGATTCTGTTCCATGTGAGTATTTTTTGGTGTTTGGGGCCGATATTGTCGTTTTATTAAATTAGATCTGGTCCAGTCAGTGTGATCCACTTCTGAAGTGATGCAGGTTGATTGATTACATATTGATTGTATAATTGATTAACTGGTTGTCTATGGGAAGACCTTAACCTTAGTTGATTCTAATGAGACATTTTGACTGGGTTCCACACAAGTATGCATGAATGTTTTATTATTATTAGATTAGATGAAACTTTAATGATCCCCATGGGGAAATTGGGCCGTCGCAGCAGCAAAAAGTAACCAGCACTGCAAAGAAAAATGGGATATGACTAAGAGACATATTAAGTAGAAATGAAAATTGTCAAAAAAGTCTCTATTCCAGCATTAACAGGATGTAAAATAGCAGTAGTGGTATCAGTAGCAGTAGTGGAGAGTTATAAAATTGCAATAAATAATAACATGTATGCAATATATCCAGATGAGATAATATGTACAGAACGTGCAGATTTGGGTATGTGCATGGATATTATTTGGGTGCTGTCATCATTATCCTGGGTTTCAGTGGAGAGTTTTAGTGTCCCATGATGGTCTAAATGCTGTTTCAGAGGCTTTCCCACCCTGACTAGAATACAGTTCTGGGGGAAACAGTGAATACTGACCCAGAATGATCCAAAACCAGGTTACTGGACTAACCAGGTTAAGTAAGGGAATTCTCTGTGCATGTGAATACAACCCAAACACTGTAGGTGGCAGCATAGTCTCTCTCTCTCTCTCTCTCTCTCTCTCTCTCTCTCTCTCTCTCTCTCTCTCTCTCTCTCTCTCTCTCTCTCTCTCTCTCCAGCCCTGTCATCTCCACCTGTTAGTTAGGCAACATTCTTTTCAACGCCCCCTCCACCTTACTCCAAAATTCCACCCACCATACTTTCTTTCCCTTTCTCCTTCCTTCCTTCTTTGTCTCCCTCTTGTTTTTTTTTTTTCTTTCTCTTCCTCCTCTCCCTGATGAAAATCCCTATCTCTTCTTTCCTCTCATCACCTCTCATAATGATAATGCAGAAACTTTACTGGTCCCCGTGGGTAAATTGGGTCGTTGCTGCAGCAAAAGTAATAGGATACAGTAGGATGTTATATGGGGGGAAAAGTAAAATAGAATATAATATTGGCATGAAATTAGAATGTAAAACAGCAATAATAGTATAAACAATAAAAGCGATAAAATAAAATGTAAAATTATTGTGTCTGACTGTTAGTTGACAAAATCAACAACAAATCAATAAACCACAGTTTCTATATTGAGATGATTCATTATGGGGTTTGAAAACATGTACTATGCAATAGTAGATAATAATCAATACCTCTAATTATTTGGTGAACTATACAATATTAAATAATTGTCAATATCTGTAATAATCTAAAACGGCTCCAGAATTGAGAACATTGTTAGAGTTATTCTCTCTCTCTCTCTCTCTCTCTCTCGCTCTCTCTCTCTCTCTCTCTCTCTCTCTCTCCCTCCCTCCCTCCCTCTATGTCTGAGACAGGCTTACTGTGTCAGCTAACTCCAAAGGTCACTCTGTCATCCAATGGGGGCAGAGAGAGTGGGAGAGGAAGGGGGAGGGGGGTAATTCAGAGACAGAGGGAAGTGGGATGAGACAGAGGATGAGTCAGAGCGAGAGAGAGAGAGAGATGCAGCTCTGAAATGAAAGAAAGGACTGAGCAACAAAGACGTAGAGACAAGAGGGAGGAAAGCGTTTGACAGAACATGGAGGCCATGGGTGAGACATTTACATTTGAATGATTTAGCTGACTCACAAGTTGTGATTTGACAATGAGCGCAACAGTAGAACAAGCTTCAGTTCCTAGATCAGTAAAAATGACAAGCAACCAATAGAAAGGACATTTACATTTTAAACATTCAACATTTAGGGATTTATTTTTAGAGTGAGTGATGCTTTTTTTTTCAGGGCGTTTGCTGTTTTTTCAGTGACAAATCAATTACATTTCAGTAGGTGTATAGTTTTTGTCATTTTTATGTTTATTTCAGTTGAGAAACTGGTCTTGTATTTCATTCCTGCTGCCATTTAAAAAGGTCTTGAAAGGGCTTAGGACTTGCAGACAGCCTGGAGTACATGGGAGAACATTCACTGTCTCTTTCTCTCTTGTCTCTACCTCTCACAGCTACATTTTAGGCATTTAAGCAAATACTCTTATCCGGATAGACTAACACTAGTATCTAGTATCAAGAGAAGCAGTCAATATATAAGGAGGACAAGGGTCAAAAGACAGCCAAGACAATAGAGGAAATAAGCATTCCTGTAACCTGAGAATATTCTAGTATCTTCAATACAGTAACTAGAATTCACTCAAGATGGTTCCTGGTGATGGTAGTCGGTGAGTCATAGCCTGCAGCTGTCCAGACTGTCTATCTATCTAGTGCAGTGGTTCTCAAAGTGGGGTAAGGGGTCCTTGAAGGGGTCCCTGGAAAAATGAGGAATAGTTAAATTTCACTAAAATTTAACTCACAAGGAATTATCTTTATTAGAGAACGCATAAGAATGACTATTGTAATCATACGCTTCACTCTCACCATTATCTTCCCACATACAGTGTAGACAGTTAAACAGTTCAATACTAAAAACCAACATCTTCCCTTTATGGCTCCGTGGGACTGAATCTGATCAAATGGGGGTCTATGGCTGTAATATGGGTCTATCTGGGGGTCTGTGACATGAAAATGTTTGAGAAGCCCTGCTCCTAGTGAATTCACTGACTTGTTTTTCATTGATGTAGTGTCTGAAATGACCTACATTTGATTCATCTGGTTTTGTCATGCGCACTGGTCCCTGACTGTGCCAGGAACCATGGTTATAGTCACTTTGAAATCCACCGGCATGGCATTGCCTTCCGCTGCTACGCCGATGATCCTCAACTTAACGTGTCAGTGAAATCCAGATTCCAAAAAGCTACATAGTTAACTCATATTTTTTTTCCAACTAAAGAATATTGCTAAAATGGACAAATAAAAATGTGACACAGAGAGAATCATACATGCTTTTGTATGCCTACAGCTCTGTCTTTGACCCATATTCGGTCTGTCTGACCTATCCCTTCTCCAATCGACTGCCTGAGATAATGGAGATAATCAGATTACAGAACATTACAGAACTGGCTGCGTAGCCTTGGTGTCAAGCCTGCTCATTCACAAAAACCACAGGAATGCTATTCACGTAGTAACCTGTCTGTGATTCATGTGCATGTCATCTTTGGACTAAAGCTAAAGATGCATGACACGACAGAAAGAGAAAGACTTGGCTGCCAAAGTAGCCATTGATTTAAGGGATGTCAGTTACTAAAAATCTGATCTGGCCCAGTCAGTGTGGTCCACCTCTGATATGATTGATAATAACCACGCGCCCCTCTCCCCCCCCGTCCCCTCTCTCTACCAGTTTGTCCGATGGGCAGCAACGGCAGCAGCAGCAGGTTGTTCGGCACGTTGGCCCAGTCGCTGAGCAGCGCCCCCCTGGCCCAGCCTGACCTGTACTCGGACCAGAACCCGGACCAGGGGCCGGACCGGGAGGGCCTGGCCGAGGCGGACCCGGACCAGCTGCTCCGAGAGTGCGAGGAGGCCCTGCAGAGCCGTCCGGCCCGGCCGCACAGAGACCTGGTCTATCCCAGCGGCCCGGCGGCCAGCCACCACGACCACAACCCCTCCATACGGGTGATGCAGTGGAACATACTGGCACAAGGTACAGCTCTATGGAATAAAACACCCATACACACAGTAGCACAGGGTTTTATAGAGGCTTCCTTATGTCTCCGGTGAGACAAGTGCCAAGAATGAATCAGGCCTAGACCAAGATATGAGGGGCGATACTGGCCTTTTATTAAAAATCTGATCTGGTCCAGTCAGTGTCGTCCACCACTGATATGATGGATATGATGCAGTTTAATTGATTACATATTTAGAACTGATCAATTCAGAGGCTTTTACACCCTGCCAAAAATTAAAAAAGGGATGTCAAAAAATTCTATGGCAAACACTATCCAAGATAGGCTGAAGATATTGAATATCAACAATCAGCAGGTTTAATACAAAAATATCAGTATTGGCCTTAAAACACCTGTATCAGCCGAACCCTAGAATGGTATGTATTTCTGAATCCTGGAGAATTATGATCACTGATATCTCTTATCTCTTCGTGTCTTGACCCCTCCTCTCTCCTCTTCTTCTCTTATTTCTCTCTCTGTCTCTCCAGCCCTTGGTGAGGGGAAGGATGGGTTTATTCGTTGTCCACTGGACGCTCTCAACTGGCAGGAGAGGAAGTACCTGATCCTGGAAGAGATCCTCACCTACCGCCCCGACATCCTGTGTCTACAGGAAGTGGACCATTACTATGACACCTTCCAGCCAATCATGGCCAGCCTGGGTTACCACAGCACCTTCCTGGCCAAACCCTGGTCTCCCTGTCTGGACGTAGAGCGTAACAACGGCCCCGACGGCTGCGCCTTGTTTTACCGCCGCTCGCGCTTCTCCCTCCTGGCCACGGCTCACCTGCGGCTGTCGGCCATGATGCTGCCCACCAACCAGGTAGCCATCGTCCAGACGCTACGTTGCCGGACGACGGGCCGGCAGCTCTGCGTGGCCGTAACCCATCTGAAGGCTCGCAGCGGCTGGGAGAGGCTGCGGAGTGCACAGGGCGCCGACCTCTTGCAAAACCTACGGAGCATAACATCCCGTGGCGGCGAGGCCGGGCAGAGCACGGTCCCTTTAATAGTGTGCGGGGACTTTAACGCCGAGCCCTCGGAGGACGTTTACCGACGCTTCAGCTCCTCCCCCCTCGGCCTGGACTCGGCCTATAAGCTGCTGAGCTCCGACGGGCAGACGGAGCCGGCCTACACCACGTGGAAGATCCGCCCCTCCGGAGAGAGCTGCAGCACGTTGGACTATATCTGGTATTCCCACGATGCCTTGAGTGTGGAGACCCTGTTGGACCTTCCCACTGAGGAGCAGATCGGCCCCGACCGCCTCCCCTCCTACCACTACCCCTCCGACCACCTGTCGCTGCTCTGTGACGTCAGCTTCAGGGAGCAGCCCCATAGGCTGATGTAGGCTGCCGGTCATGGCAGCTGGACCAATAGGAGGACTGAGTCAGTGAATTTGTCCAGAAACCACTCTGTTGATCTTGGTCAGGATAGGTTTAACTGAAGTGGCAGCTAATGGATCCACCTGGCCCTCTGGCACAGGACTGCATTTTTACCATCTTGGTTAAATCCATCAGATCCCCTTTGAATTCACACAGCAGTTTGTTCTGACAATAGGGGGAAAAATATGGGATATGAGATACTGTTGACTTATTTTACTTCACTTACTGGGGTTTTAACACCAGAAACCAACTGCAGTTATTTATTATTTGACCCAACATCTGTTCTTTCCATATACGAAAGTTTAAATGCACTTAAGACTTTTTTTTCCTCCCTCAATTCTGTTAAATTATTCTTAATATTTTTCTATTGATAAAGAGTTGGTTACACCATAACCAACTGGTTATGATATTGAATATAGCGTATTGAAGTGTATTATTTTTGCATTAGCATAATCCCCAAAAGTTTTGCAATGACATCTGTAATCATGACAGTGCTGTTGCTGTGACCACATTGCCAGTGAATGAGGGAAAATGTTAATTTATAAAATAAAACATTTATAGACCTTATTGTGACTCCTATTGTCCTGTTTTAGTTTACTGGTTGGTCTAATCTTCTGAATTTGCATACTTTCATTTCTTCTCTGTAGACTGGTTTTTATACTGATTATTTCCTACAAAATTACAACCACTTCTCTAGCAACAAACACACCAGGAATCACTACTTAAGCATTTCTTGGAAAAGCACTAGAATCTAGGAAATACCTGTCTAGGATTAGATTTCACTCAGTCAGCACCACTTCATTTCCATTTCAAAAACCCAGTCTGGAAATGTTTCATACCAGCAAGGAACATTAGACCCTTTTTATGGATTTTCAAGGTGGGTATGGAAAAGGGCTGCAAATTAACTAGAGGCATGTGTGTCTCCAGACAAACATCACAAAAGACAAGCAGTTTTAATTCACATTTGTCTTTTTTATAATACATATTTCAGTAAAATCTACTTCAATACACTGATAGTACAAGGAAAAAAAAAAGCATATACTTCAAATATGGAGCACACCATCTAGTTCTTTTACCTTGACGTAGACGTCCCTTCACTCCCTTTTCATGAGCAGTAAAAAAAAAAAACAGGACAAAGAAAAGAAAGTGTTTGGAGAAAATGACAGTGCCGTGGAATAACAGAGCTTCAGACAAACCATAAAGACAGGAGACAGGAAAAAACAGCGATGAATTCAAACTATATGTCTGTACTGATACATACCCGCTGAGTATCAAAAAACATTTTTTCCATTTTATTTTTCTTTACAACAAAGTCTTGTCAGGCTTTTTTTTTTTTATATTATGTTTGATTACAAAAAGAAGGATTTTTTTTTAATTTACAATCTAAGGCTGCCCATCTTCTGGGTAGTATGAGCTCTGAAGGATGTGTGTTTATACAATAGAGTCCCTTTTATAGTTTTGGGGCTTCGGCCCCAAAAAGGTCAGCAGTTCCGTCATGAGAGCAGGCCTCTCATTGGAGAGTAATGTCAGGTCAAAAGTCAGTGGGGTCCGGCCTCGGCCAGTCAGAGGGCAGCTCGGCTCTGTGGAAGTATAGAGTGTGTCCTCAATTTTCTCAGCAGTCCAGAGTCACTTCCTCTACCTCCACCTCCGCTCCACCCCCCAGCCGCAGCCTCAGCCTCGGGGCGGAGCTCTCAGGATGCCGGGGTGTCTGCTGACGGCGGGCTGGGCTGGAGGTCCTCTGTGGAGAGGGGCGGAGCCTCTGCCGCGCCCTCTGATTGTGCTGCTTCGGGCTGACTGCTGGAGGAGGGGAGGAGCTGGACGTGGTCTGGGGGCTGGGTGGGTGTTTTGGGCGGGGCCGGGTGAGGCTGGCTGACCTGGACAGAGAGCTGGGGCAGCGCCTGGGCCACCGCCGCCGGTTTGGCCAGAATGAGCTGCGGCGTCGGCCGGCCTGTCGTCAACTGGACCGTGGTGGCGCCGGCCGGTTTGGCCTGGATGAGCTGCGCTAGCTGGCCAGACGTGTTGGCCTGCATTAGCGTGGCGAGCTGGTTGGCCGGGATGGTGATGATGGTGATCTTCTCGCCTGCCTTGGAGCCGGCGGGCAGCATGGTGGGCAGGGCCTGGATGACCAGTTTGGGCGGGGCGCCGCCGCCACCGCCTACCGTCACCGGGACTCCGGCGGTGGTGGTGAGGATGGAGGAGGAGTTTAACGTCACCTGACCCAGCGAGTTGGTCATGACCACAGGCATGGCTCGGATGGTCCTGCAGAACAAATCACAAGCAGTTAGAAAAATTTTAAAAAAATTACTCTCCTGCCTTGTACATAACAGGAAGGGTTAATGTCTGTCTGCTACCTAGACAGCACTGATTCAATGGCAAAACAGTTATGATTCACTATGCATTCATCTTTCCATCAGGGCTGGAATCTATTCATTATGAATTCAATCAGTTCTGACCACGCAATGCATTTCAAGAGTTTGTTTTTTTTAAATATATAATTACTTAAAACAGAATTCCCACTGTGGCCCTGATGTCCAACTCCATGACTTTTCATAACTAATTTGGAGTGCTTCCATGACCTAAAAATGTTCTTCCTTCCTGGATTGTTAATGTCTGGCTTCCACTCCAGTTGGGCTGAAAACCATCTAATGTGATGAATATGTCAAACAAGTTGGAAAATACATTCTGTTATATTCCTGGAAAATGACCCATCTGTTGAATTCCCTGATATTCCCCGTCTTCCCCAGAAAATGTATCAAATCCCTGGAGAGTCAACTGACCTGGTGGTGGCGGCGTTGGTGGGGATGACGGTGACGTAGCTCTGCTGAGGCTGGCCACCGACGGGGGGGTCGGCGGCGACCTGCTGGTGAGCCGGGTGCTGGGCGGCCATCACCCCGTCGCCGTCCTCCGCCTCCTCGCCCTCGTCGTCGTCGTCGATCACGCGGATGTTCTTGGGCATGTCTTTGAACTGGTAGGCCAGCCGCTGGCCCTCCACCTTGGCCAGAATGCCGCGCTGGTAGTAATACCTGCGCACACACACACACACACAAATTGCACTGGTTGACTAGTCCAAAAGTGACCATGCATACCAGCTTAGTATGGTACGAGCGTTCAAACAAGGATATCATATGAAGGTGAAATGTGATTTTTTTCTCATTAATTTTCCTCTAATTAAAGAGTAACTAAACCCCAAACCCAAATCTGTGGTGAAGCCTGACACCTAATGGTGAAAAGTAGGTACTGAGCTGACCATCTGCTATTGGCTGATCTTAAGTGCCAGGTGCCACCTGTTGTACTCTATAGAAGGTGAAATAACGGTGAAACAAAAATCAACTCTACTGCCGGTCCCATTCACATCTTTTGGCGAAACTGCATGACATTTGTCTTATTTCGTTTACTGTACTTTCCACCTCTGCCTCGACTAAAGTTCACTGAATGTAAACAATCTGCCAATACCTCTATTTAATGTTATAGTTTAAAAAATATAATAAAAGACCTATAATTACTAAATTTAAGACATTGTAATACTAAGGCCTTGAATTTAGATAGACTTCAGAGTGCCTGCGGACACCCTGGTTTTAATGTTCCATGGTCTACATGCTGTTTCAGAGGCTTTTGCACCCTGACAGAGTAATATTCCGGGGGAAACACTGAATACTTGTCATTTTTTACATTGTTTTGGGGCATGAAAATAGTCAAAACATCAGACAGGCCCACCTCAGCGCCCGGCCCATGGTCTCATAGTTCATGTCGGGCTTGTTCTTGTGTTTCCCCCACAGCTTGGACACGGCCTTGGAGTCCACCAGCTTGAAGATGCCCTTCTCCCTCTGCATCCACTTGATGTACCTGGGACAGGTGTTCTTATCCTGCAGCAGCTCCAGCAGGAACTCCCACAGGTAGGTGGTGTTGCCTGGAGGAGACGCCGCACAACACAGCACAATAATGCTTTAGATTAGATCGGTCCTGTATCATGTTATCACGGTTCCCATAGTACATACAGCAGGTACAGAGCTTTAACACACCTTTGCCTTCCCTTGGTCTCTTCTTTATCCCCAGGTCAAAGGAACCATTGGATGCAGGCTGGTGTGTCTTGGGTTTACGTCCACCTGCACTCACAACAAACACACACACAGTACAACTATTAAACTATAGGGCAAGATCATTTTATCTATTGTTAAGCCACTATTGTAGATACGAGCACTGTCTCTTCCTCTGTTGATCTCATCCCATTCATGTTTTCAGAGGGATTCCCAAAGTGTTTTCCTTAAGAAACAAGGAAACCTCATTTGGTTGAAGGATGGTTTGATTGGCGATATTTCCAACCAAGTACAATGTTCACTGGCTTAGCTATTGGTGTATGCTAAAGTGTTAGCATGGAGCCTACTATCACTCAACATAGTGTATGCTAATGTGTTGGCATGGAGCCTACTATCACTCAACATAGTGTATGCTAATGTGTTGGCATGGAGCCTACTGTCAACCTACTATGTTAGCATGATGATCTACCGGGGACAAATGGATCATTTTGGTGTCTATGTTCTTATCACATAAGAGCTAAGTTGACCAATGGCACAATATCCCGAAAACCTGATGTATTCCTTTAAAGGAGAAGTTTTGGGATTGTCCTACCACTGGTCTAACTTTGTAGGCTACTGAGATTCAGGAAGACCAAAAGAATGGGAAGCCCTGTAGTACAAAAGACAGTATGAATGGAATGAACAGGACCAGTCCAGTCCAACACTGACCTCCTCTCTTCTTCTTGGCGGCAGGTTCACATTCGGGAATAGGGAAGGACTCTTCCTCTATGGGTCCGCACTCTGTAGAGACCTCCACCACCGTCTCCATCATCACGTCCTCCACTGGGGTAAAACACACCATCAGATGCCATTAATACTATTCTCTTCATAGTGTGTGTCAGGGTGGAAAAGCCTCTGAGACTAAAGGGACTAAAGGGAGGATGAGGTCATGACGGTGTGTTTACCTGTGTTGCGTTCGTTGTGAAGGCTGCCGGGCGACTCCATGTGGAGCAGCGCTTCGGCCGCCTCGAAGGTCTTGTCGAAACACACCATGTCATGGCCCGACATCTCCACTGTCAGAGCACCAGAGGGAAGAGGAGGAGAGAAAAAGCTGTCACCACATAGGCTGATGCAAGGAATACGAGGTCATCGGGGAAAAGAAAAATAAAAGACAGGAACGGCTCATCAATTAAGAATCTAGCGGGAAACCTATATCCTGCTGTTGGGTGAGAAAATAGTTTGTAAACATGCGATGTGCCGCCAGCTGAACCATTTCCAAATGTAACTTCCTTGTTTATAGTGGCAGCCTGTTCCCCGCCTCCTCCCTTCCTGCTTCCTGTATTGCAACCAAACCACACAGACGGCCTTCCAGCCAGCAGAGGGCGCTCTACAGCTGTCATACACAACAACAACTGGCAGCTCAAATGCAAAGGAGCAGTTCTCTACATTTGATGATATTCAACACCCGCATGATGACATTTAAGTCACAATGAAATGAGAAAATGCCTTTTCACCATATCAGCTAATTTTCCATGTCTTAATATTTTTTACAAGAAATGCCAAAAAATGAACAAAATATGAGTTTTCTTTTATTTTTATATCGAAATCCCATTACTGTTACTTCCTGTATCTTTAGTGGTTACCTCATCATGCACCAGTAGGTGCACACGAAAATTCCAACCAATAAAACCATCACAAATTTTTGATCAATCCTGCCCCGCCCATCAAATAAAACCGCCTTTCTCTCCCTGACTGCTATCCCGTTGAGTTAAAACATCCTATTTCCACCGGAAATGCATCAAATTACAGAAGCAAGGTGTTCTCCAAATGCTGTTTCATTGTGACTTTAAAGATAATAAAGACCAATAAGAACGACACAAAGTATCTGCAGGTTTCAGAAAGCCAAATTTAAGACCTTTTTGAAGCTACCTGGAAATGAATTGAAGACCGATTTAAAAACCAAAATAAAGAAACAAAGCTGGCAAAAACAGTCTATTTCCAACTGAACTGAGTTGTGAACTCATAAATTGGCAGAATAAGAACAAGAACAGCAGGAATTTAATTGGTAAGGGACATGAAGTCCAACTGTGTTTAGTGAAGCAGATAGGACACAGACTGTACTACTAGCTAACCCTATCCTGGATGAATCTAAAAGTGGACATGCAGCAGTCACACACACACACACACACACACACACACACACACACACACACAGAGTAGCCTCACCCGTCTCCACCACCTCAGTGACCACCTCCTGCTCCTCGGCCACGTCCTGCATCAGGTAGGTCTCGTCGTCATAGACCAGCACCTGGGCGGCGTAGCACTGCTCCACTTGGGCACTGGGCACCTCCTCCACGATCACCGCCGGGCACTCCTCCTCCTGCAGCACCACGCCCTCCTCCTCCTCCTCCACGTCCTCCTCCTCCACGCCCTCGATGATCACCGCCTCCACCTCCTGCTGCACCACCTCCTCCTCCTCAACGGGCTGCTGGTCACTCTGCGCGCGAAAAAACATGGCAATAGGTGTGATGACAGTAGAGCAGGAAAACGATACACAATAAAATGTACAAAGTGGGGAAATACGGAGAAGGAATGTATGAGATTGGAGTGTTCTTCTTTCCTGGTTTGTTTAATGGTGTTTTCATAAAGGGATGAAGTCTGGTTTCCACTCCAGTTGGGCTGAAAACCACCAGCTAATGCAATGAATGTGTGACGCAAGTTGGAAAATACACAATACATTCTGCTATATTCCTGTGAAGTGACCCATTGGTAAAACTGTCTGATATTCCCTGAATTTATTAAAGAGCATGTAAACAAGCGCGCTGTTTTCAGCCAGTTTCTGCCAAGTACTAGCCTTGTTCCAGACTCCTGAATCGCGTCCCGCCCACTCTTCAGATTTTGTCGAGTGATTCAGAATCTGGTGTTGCTCTAGTCGGCGACTCCTTCTCGCTTGGAGAAACAATCGAGCCAATTCCCTGACATGGCCTGTCTGGAATACGCCTCCCAAAATTCAACAACGCCATGTAATGGACAAGTAATTGTGAATGGTGTTGTGCTGGGTAACAAATTGATTTTTGGGGGCGTTTTGGCAATTTTATTGAACTATGAAATAATACATTTGAATTGCACATTGGCAGATAAACGGTTTGTAGCGCTAAGATTGGTTTGAACTTCTTTCCCACTGCTGGAAAGTGGCAGCAGGCCTTACAGAAGAGGATGGTGCCGTTTTCCCCTCTCTGTCTATTGTTGAGTTTTTTACCATATTGGTTGTTTGATGTTTTGTTGACACGGTGGTTTGTGTTAGTTGGTATCTACTGCTGGCTGTGTGGTGCCGCATTTTCTACTGCCTCTGGCTGCGTACTTTGTAGTTTCTGACCCAAAACACGCTGGAAAGAATCACTCGGTCATAAGCTCACATAATTTTCCCTGGCCAAAATAATGAATGTACAATGTCCACAGAAATGTCACCCTAGTTGTTTTCAATACTATTTTGTCTTGTTACATTTTTTTGGTAGCCTCACAGCTGAGAGAATAAGGTGACATATAGGCAGGTGACCCTTACTGATTTGAACGCCAAAGACAAATTTTACAGACATTTGGTGCTTGGTGGGTGCCAATTTTGGTCCCTGTATCAAGGGCACTTTTGCCTCCAGCCCTAATTACTTACTCTGACCTGAGTGTAATGCCAAAGCCAGTAAGACTTACAACATCATTACAATCAAACAAGACTTAAAAAGTGAACCAAGTTACCGTTTGTTCAGAAACAACACAAAATGAAATCTAATCTGACGTTATTCGGGAGTTTGATCGCTTCACTTGAAATATAAGTAGCAATATTGCCGACATGCAAGCAGGTTTGACGCCATGACTTGACCCAACAGAAAGCAGCAGGGAAACTGAGCCAACTATTATGTTGATTACACCACAATACATTACTAGCCAAGTATTATGATTGCATTATGACACACTTAACCCCTAACACCAAACAGCGCTCTCTCACATTGTATTGAGTGATGCTCACTCCTCTGGTATTACAGTCTCGCTAATGTGTGTACGTTACTGATCACAAATACCCGCTTGAAATTGATTGGCTTTCGCTTTACTGCATCAGACGAAGTTCTCTCTCAAGGTGAAAATTTTCAACCGGGGCGAACACCTCTTCGCCTCAATTGCATTGCCTAGAGCGAAGTTGCATCCATCGTACTCCGTTTGCCTCCTCCCATTGACTTGGCATGCATTCACACCACCTCTAAATCAGCTGCGTGGCTATACAGGCGTACCTGCTGGGGATCCTCCATCACGGTGACATACTCCACCATGTTCCCTCCACCGTCTGACACCACCACAGAGGTCATCACTCATTCCTGCCAAAACAAAAGCACGCTGGATGAGGAAGGAGGAGAGGCAGAACCGAGCTGGGTATTTTCTTTTTTATCTCACTTGCATACAAGCAAATAGTGAGTGAGTGTGTGTGTGTGGTGGTGGTGGGGGTGTCATGTGAAAGCCCCACGGCACCATGTCTCTCATGACTTAGTCCTAATAACGTTGTGTTCGCTCTTGTAAGGAAAGAGCTCCATGCCAAACTCCATTCAAAAAATCTGGCAATCTAATGTGGCCTTGCTTATCGTCACACTTGTGTACCTGGTAGAAAATGACTTTCACACATTCTTAGGGTCTTCTGGTAAATCTGACATACAAGTGATCTAACAAGCAGCTCTTTATTTCAATAAAATTTCAACTTTTGAAATGGGTTCACACTGCTCACTATGGCCTTCCATGGTATATTTTGGTGGGGCAAGATTGTGGAAACAGGGAAACCAATTAAAAAAAGCTACAATTTTGTTGATGTAAGTGCTGCTTGGTCTATTGTATGTATGCCGAATTGAATAGTGGCTCCTAACGATTAATAAATTATCTTAAGGTATGTTGTAAGAGACATGTACGTTTGGCAACAATAACAAACCAGATTTTTTAAATTGAGTTTGGCTTGACGTGAACGTCTCTAAAGTGAAGAAGGGCATGTATCGGGGCTATTCGTGACTGTAAGAGTTCAAATGCTTCTGGCTAAATGCCAGCATTTAAGCAAATTAGACTAATTAACGTGACTGGTATACCGTCAATGCTCATCATGCAAAACACCGCTGGTTTACGACTCTAGCCGTTCGCACCATACAGGCTACTGTTTACTTTCTGAGCGGGCTGGCACGTCAGTCCGTTCAGTATGTGGGAGTCGGTAGCTACCGTTAGCTCCTAACTATCAATTCAGATAGTTAGCTAAGCTTCTGCACACATCTACAAGAGTTAAGCAACTTAGTACTGCTCAAACTAGTTGATAAATAACGTTAGTAGTTAATGGTAATTAACATTATATATCCAATAACCATACAGTAACTCAAATCTTTCGAAAAATGAGACGCCTACAGTCCAATAACTTAGCATCCATTAGTGAACACGAACTAGTTAGCTGATAGCTTGGATGTACCTAGCTAACACAATTAGCGTTGTTAGCGTTCTAGTTAAGCGGCTAATGGTAACTATCATTCATTAACGTTAGTCATTAGCCAAAAATCAGACTTCTATCTCGCAAGATGTGAGAATGTCTACCCGTGCATGCTGGTAATATAAGCAATTTCTTCCCCTTACCTTGTTTTGCTTTTGCTAGCGAAAAGTAAGCTTCACGGCTAGCGCTAGCTGGGCCTAACTACAGCTAACGTTAACGTTAGCTAGCCAAGTTGACAAGGCCGAGACGCTTACTTCGTTCGCAAAAACAACTGTTTGCAACAGCTGCGTTCCCTAAAAATAACTCCGTAAACACCTATCGATGTCTTGCATTGAAATATAAAAACTGAATACGAGTGTAGTTCCAGAAGTTTTGTTTTGATTGCTGCTTGTTTCTTGCTATCCCGTTGCTTTCCGGCGCGCCGCCTCTTCGCCAGAGCGGATCCAGCGGGTCAGCGGAGAAACACCGACCGTCATGACGTCATGAGGACGAACCGCAGCCCAACACAGTCTGATGCTGCGTTCAAGACGCATGGGAAACACCGTAGATAACAGCTTCCTACTAGAAAATACCGTTCACCTCAGCTTTCAGCTTGTACTGCTTAGGAACTTTTGACGATTTCTCAAACTCACTGAATTCTGATGTCAACAACAATGAAATACCTATAGTGAAGTGTATGGAATGATACATACATTTCAAATAAAACCATCAAAATCATATAATGCCATGGCAAGACTCAACTACTTGCTGGATTTTTGGTTTGTTGTTGACATTACACTGTTTGTGTTGCTATAAAATATGAACTCAGATGTATCACCTGTGTGTGCCTGTGTGTTAAGATTGAAAAAGCTGACCAGGAGCAACCAAAGTTTAGACCACTTCAATCACTGTGTCTTGATGGCTTCAAACAAGTTTGAATGTGTGGACACTTACAAGTCATTTGTCTTTTACCTGTCAAATTATTCTCACACTTTTTCCTATATGACTATTAACGCAACATTTTATCACTCAGAAGTCTGTGTAAACTCAGTTACACTAGATTAATTGTAGTATTTTATTCCAACTAATTTATCCAAAGAATTAATTGGCTTCTAAACTACCCATCAAATGCTCAGTTTCCCAAACAAGCTCATTTAGCCTGGAAACCTTGGTTAAAAGCCACCTTACCTTTGTAAAACGTTTCATGAGGAAACACTGCATCAGCTTAGATGGAATATTTCTACTTGGAAAGAAATGTAATAATACATATATTAAAGGTATACTCCTAAAGAAAGACATAGTGACACCTAGAGGTACATATCATTGGAATGCCTGATCTTTGAATACAACTGGAATAAATCTTGGATGCTTCCATACAAGTACTGCACTCCAAATAAAGTGAAGTTCCTTCCCTTGCTTGATTATGGTGATCTGTTGTACATGCACGCCTCTGCCCAATGCTTGCATTGGCTGGATACTGTGTACCACAGCGCTCTGAGGTTTGTCACAGGCTGCAAAGCTCTCACTCACCATTGCACTCTATATGCCAGAGTTCAGTGGCCTTCATTGGCCTTGCGCAGACTTACTCATTGGTACATATTTATTTATAAGTCCATCCTTGGTCTGCTCCCCTCTTACCTCTGTGGGTATATCTCACTCAAAACTAGTAATTATTGTTTGCGCTCAAATGACACCCTCTTACTGTCCGTCCCTAAGGTTCGCACTGAACTTGGCAAACGGGCCTTTATGTTCTCCGCCCCTGCAGCCTGGAACCACTTGCAGACAGATTTGCAGCTAGATGAGCTGATCCCGATTAGGGCATTCAAAAATGTAGTGAAGGGTTTGGAGGCAAATTCAATTGGAATTTGTAATTGCTTCCTTAGCTAGACCCGTTTCCTCCTGTCTGTCTTTTAGGCATATGACTCTGTGAGTTACTACTGTATGTTTTGTTTTATGTGCTTTTAATCCTTGCTTGTATGTTGTTTGAAAATCTGTATTGCTGCTATCTTGGCCAGGGCTCCCTCGAAAAAGAGATCTTGTAATCTCAATGGGACTCACCTGGTTAAATAAAGGTTAAATAAAAAGTACATTGGAAGATCTTACACTATATCATCTTAAGCAAAAATCTGTTACTTTGAAAAGCAAGATAATCTCTCTCTTGAATGTGTTAAAGCTCCATTGTCACATTGGGCAAATTCAATATACACAAATTAAATTATAAACAGAAATCATCTCTCATGAAGTCATCTCCAATACTCCCAAGTACCACTTATTTTATATGATTTTGCCTAGTTTTTAAGTGCAATGATGCAATGTTCTTTGCTGTTATTAACAGTTATTAACAGTTTTGCATGTTTGCCGTATGCATCTGTAAACAACTTATTTCAAGCGCATGCTAAATAACAGATCGATCAATTAAATTTTTCCAGACAACTTCCTTATCATGAATAGATGTATGGTTAATGCTTTTTTAAAAAGGCCAATAAGCCCTTTATTTCCTCTATGGTTTTGTTTGTGACTTCAGCAAGACAGAAGCAGTGACTTTTATATTCTTCTGATGCAATATGAAGAGGACCAATCATCGTTCTTGAAAAAGTGGAAAAACACAGAGACAATACCACAGGCAAAATCATTTTTGAATCCCTCTTTATTTCACAAAAAAAGAAAGAACAGTAACATGTCAAACGGTCACAGTTTCTGGCCTTTGCTAAACCAAAGGCATCCGCTCACATTTCACTATAGTCCTACAAATCCTGCTGTGAGCGACAAGGACAGACGCAGCGAGTAATATTCAGAATATTCCCATTCCTAATATACGTAGTAATACACATCTACCTTTAGTTCTTCCCTCAAAGATCTCAGTCCCTTTCCAAATATTGTACGCCTAGCTAACGAGCCAGTAATGCAATAGAAGGTGAGAATATCTGAAAGAGGGAAATGTGAACCACGTTGATTCCGTAGAGCATTTCACACTGGAGTCTTTCCTCAAATGTACTGTAACACTACTGAAACATCAGCATTTCATATCACAAAAGCACACCAACATCATGAACATATTCCACTTGCTGCAAGCCTTTAAATTACACATCCACACAGGTCTGACTTTTAGACCGAAGCCACAAGCTGAGCTCTTCCAAAGAACAGAAAAGCACAGAAAAGACAGAGAGAACATTTACGCTGCTTATCCATTCCCCAGTCCACCTCACAAACGACTTGTCCTTACTGAAAATACTCCTCACTGAACCACGACTAAGAGCTATTAGATTGTCTAGAGATAGTGGACTCTAAAGATGGAAGCAGAAGAAACGTCAGGAGCTACAAACTCAGCTTGAAAAGGAAGGAAAGTAAAGAGACACAAATGGAAAATGTCTGCCTTATGAAATCTTATAAAAAGATTGCATTTCAGTGATCAAATTGAAAGCGCTTCTGAATTGGTACAGAGAGGAATTGTATTGAGTTTCTACAAGAATCCGCTGAGTCTTATCAAAGTTATTGGCTTAGCAACTAGATCGTATTGAAGTTATTGGCTTAGGAACTGTAACACACTGATTGCATCCGCGGAGGTCGGTAAGGTGTAATTTCAAAGACTGAAAGCTAAAGGAGGAAAACTGAGGTAGTGAGGTAACTACTGGGGCCTGTTTTCACAAGTTGAGCCAGCGTGTTGCCAGAGTGTTTCCTGTATAAAAACATTTTAAAAAAAAAATTGGCAAGCTTTCACTACTTGTCATTTTCGCACCAAAAAGTGGAAAAACCTGAGATCAGGTACTGGAAAGAATGCTGGTGACACAAAACACCCCATTGCTATAAGAGGGTGCACTTTAGGTTCACTGAGTAGCTGTGTGGTTAGGTTTATTACATGTGATGATGAGGATGATGATAAGCTATACCACTGGAGTGAATTTGGTGAGGCAGTAAACTCTGACTGTGAAAGTAAGGAAGAAGGGCAACTGGATGGCTCAATATTGCTCACAGGCTGAATGATACAGAAGAGAAGAATTGTTATTCAAACTACTGAAAAGATCTCAGCTGTTGACTGAGCTCATCTGGGAGTGAAGAGTCTAGTTTTCTAAGTCAGTGTGCAGGGCCACAGGTGCTGTAACAGTAATAGACTATGGGCCATTGCTAGACCCTATGGGCCATTGCCGATGTGTGATCAGGTCATTGTTCCATAAAGCAGGCATCTATCTAAAACATTATGTGTGCATTTCTACTGGGACTATATATTAGTCCTTTGTGTTTCGGGGTAAAAAGGGAGGAGGGTAAGTGTAGGGGAAAGGCACATCCTCTTCTTCCGCGGGGTAGAAATCATCATTCAGGAGCCGTTTACTGTGATGGAAGACAGGAAAACCGTTAAAAAGCACAGTTCATGATAGCGTCTATACCTACTGATAGTTCAAGCCTTCGATTGTTTTAATCACTAGAGTGAATTTAAACTTGTGAAGGGTAAGAATGTTGACTTTTGAATCACAAGTACTTCTACCATGGTAGAAATAATCAAAAAGGTGCAGTACCTTTAGTTGGAACTACTGCATTTGCATCCTAAGCAGCCGTCGCCTGCCCTGAATAGTACAATGTACAAATCCATGTTAGAGTGGATTTTTCACATCCAACACCAACTGAGACAAGCAGGGGTGAAAATCCCATTACATAGTTTTATTGAAGCATCCTGATAATGAAACTTCATCTATGTTATTATTAGGTGCGTCACTAGTTCAAGAAATCTTGTACCCATGCTTTGCCAGCACTTAAAACTTAACTGGATTAAACGGATATAACCCCTTCAAGTTTATCCCAAAATATTGGTGTATTCTACAACTAAGGCCGGGAGAAGTGTGTTCTGTTATATATGTAATAAGTTAGTAGGTTTGAGTATCAACTCATGCACATGGAGTCTTCAATCGATTAACTGTTGGTGCAGATTAGTCTAGTAACCAAGTTACCTGATACCTCAGAGGCAGAGCCTTCTTCATCGTCTGGAGCTGGGATGATCCTTCCGGTCATGGGTCCCACTCCCAGCACCTTGGGCCTCTTGTCTGATTTGGATGCTCCCTCCAGCACCACAACAATGTACTCCCTCTTGGGATCTTCTGCCTTGGTCTCCACAGGGGCTGCAGCTGCTTCTGCTGCCACTTCTACAACAGGGGCTGCTGCTGCAGGAGGTTCTGGAGTTGCGGCTTCTTCTACATTCACAGAAACAGCTGGAGCCTCTTCAGCAACCGGGATCTCCTGGACTACTGCTGGGGCCTCTTCAACCGGTGCAGGCTCAGCAGCTATGACTTCTGCTGGTGCAGGGGCCTCCTCTACTGGTGCAACAACCTCCACAACTGGTGCAGGAGCCTCTTCTACTGGTGCAACAACCTCCACAACTGGTGCAGGAGCCTCTTCTACTGGTGCAACAACCTCCACAACTGGTGCAGGAGCCTCTTCTACTGGTGCAACAACCTCCACAACTGGTGCAGGAGCCTCTTCTACTGGTGCAGCCTCAACTGGTGCAGGGACCTCTTCAACTGGTGCAGGAGCCTCTTCAACTGGTGCAGGGACCTCTTCAACTGGTGCAGGTGCCTCTTCTACTGGTGCAGCCTCAACTGGTGCAGGGACCTCTTCAACTGGTGCAGCCTCAACTGGTGCAGGAGCCTCTTCTACTGGTGCAGCCTCAACTGGTGCAGGAGCCTCTTCTACTGGTGCAGCCTCAACTGGTGCAGGAGCCTCTTCTACTGGTGCAGCCTCAACTGGTGTAGGAGCCTTTTCTACTGGTGCAGCCTCAACTGGTGCAGGGAGCTCTTCCACTGGTGCAGCCTCAACTGGTGCAGGGACCTCTTCAACTGGTGCAGGAGCCTCTTCTACTGGTGCAGCCTCAACTGGTGTAGGAGCCTCTTCTACTGGTGCAGCCTCAACTGGTGCAGCTTCTTCAACAGGCGTAGCCTCAACTGGTGCCGGGGCCTCTTCGACAGGCGCAACCTCCTTGACATCTTCAACAGCAGGTGCCACCTCTTCGTTTACTTCAGCGAGCTTCGGTACCTCTAGAGTAGAGGCAGCTGCCAGAACTGCAACACAGAATCCAGCCACCCAAATATCACTGACTCTCAAGTCATATTAAAGACCAACTCCCACTCTTTCCCCACATACAGTTCACACAACTTTTTGAGGTGGTTAAAAAGTTGAGGTGGTGAGCCATACTAACTAGTTTCGTGTTTGTGAAACCCCAGTAGTGATGGAGGATTTAGTGTTAGAAAACCACTTGACTATGTAGGATGACAACTACATGCAAGTGCAGTGTCAAAACCCCAGATGTTGAAGAAGTTGGACAAAGGGGAACAAAAGCATTACACAAGAGCCATGTTAGTCACCAGGGAGTGTCACAAACCAATGTAGTACTTTTACATAAATGTAGAGGCAAAAAACAGACAGCTTCCCACAGAAGTAGTACATAGACAAATAAGGCATAACAATTGTAGGCCCATCAGTAAATGGTCAATTCTGGTGGGTTTTATATTCATTGCTTTGTATTCTTCAAATTCTCTTTACATATAGGAATTTGAAGATATCCAGATATACAAAGACCTCATCATGCATGACTGCATTCACCCTTGCATGCCTACCTCAAAACCTCATATCAAAATAGGATTACCCTCCTTGTCCAAAATTGTGTAGACTGAAACTGTGAATTTTAAAGAAGATTGCGTTTGCAACATACTGTTTACATGTTATGCAAATATATCCATGAAAGCATTTCACAGTGCAAAGCGGGAGGGCTACTGATGAAGAAAGAGTGTAGTGCCAATGCATTTCTAATACTGCAATGCTGTATAGGAAAGTAAAAAGTTGGGTGCAGAAAGTGGGCATAGCAGAGGAAAGGAAGGCCTGATGAAAATGCTCCCGTCCAACATGAAACATAAGAGGAATACAAGGTGCATGGAAGATATTGTGAAAAGTAAGCATGCGAGTATTGCTTTACCAAAGACTATAGAAAATGTATTTGTAACAATAATAAAATATTCCATGTGTAAAACATGTGCAAATATAAAAACAGGCCACCAAAAATTAGAAAAAGGCCTGCCTGCCAAATATCACTAGACATAGGCACACAGATCAAAGTAGTTAAAATTTTTAAATGTGTGCTGAATTGAACTAGGTATAGTTTTGACTGAGGATTTACTAGTTCTGTGCCACTGCCTCAGTAAATTTGGCAAATTTATGAAATATGACAAAATATTGTATAAGCAAGCCACAAAAAAGAAATAAAAATCGCAAAACATTTCCATGGGCAACATACTCATTACTTGCAGTCAAGTGATGTGGTGCATTGATTGAGACCATCAATCTGGAATGAATAGCTAGAAATTTCTGCCCTCAAAAGCCCCAGTACAAATGTAAAGTTATTAGCGTAAACAGACCAAATTCAGACAAATTAAAGACGGGAGTATATCTTTCCGGTTTGATAACAGCTTTATTGTATGGCTCAATGAATTACCGTAAACCGTTCACACTGCTCATTATCCAGTTATTAGCAAAATAAAAATATGACCACACATTGTTCGAGTTGCTTTGTAGTTGTCGTTAACCTTATGGAGTTCTGACAGTTTCACTTTACAGTTAAGAATGAAAAAAAAAAAAAAAAAAGCGGTTACAGAGCACAATCTCAGCGCCATCTCATCTCACTGCAAGCTATATCACACAACTATACGCCAGACGGTTTAACATTACAAAAGGTGTGTACCCACTCTGTGATACCTGGCGAAAAAGCACAAAATGACAGGCTTTTTATACAAAAATTACAGTGTTTGTCAAATCTCACAAAACGTCAAAGCTCGAGTAGCATTACCAACTAAATCACAGTATTTGTGGCGTGTTCCTGCTTGTTCACTGACTCTCTTTTTGGTTGTTTGTGTATGCAGCTTGGGGAATCTGAGGTATTATACGGCGACAGGTTAACGGTGCTGATGGAGGCTGAACCACAAAACTAGTGGGGTAAGAGGTGTGTGGCGATCTCATAGGGGAACAAGTAGGTTTTTGGTCATGTTTAACACTGAGAAATCAGCTACCTACATGGGTGATCACATTTATTTTACTCGTAACTGCAAATGAGCGTTGCATAAAGACATCACTGTTACTTTGCAAATGTCTCGCTGTGGTGTCCGGCTGTGAAAGAAGGGCATTTCTGAGAAGACAGCCTTTCTGGTGAGATGACCGTGGTGGTTTTAGCATCTCCAGGCCATATAATAATCTGTACATACCCAGCAGAGAGACCCCAAATAGTCAAGTGCTACATAGACACCACATATAGTGATCTTACTCTGCACACCAGAAAAATGTCAAGTATCCTGTATGTGAAGAAAGGGGGGAAAATAACAGAATAATCTACTCTGCCTTCTCCCTTCTCACACTTAAAAACATAAAATATGCACACAGCCCTGCCCTTTACACCCACTCCAATAAATAAAAGAGAAAAATATACATTTTAGGAAGACAGAAAGAGAATGATCTTTAAAAAGGTGAACTCTGAGACCTGAGGAATAGCAGCTAAGTTCTAGTGGTTCTAATGACAGTGACTGTAGGTTACCGGTTAGATTGTTTCTAGTGTTGTGAAGGGGGTAAAAGAGGTCAAACCTGCTGTCAGGGCCTCTGTAAAGGGGTGCAGAGATAGGCGAGTGTGTGGTTGTGTGCGTCTCCCTGTGGTGAATGTGTGGAAACCTCAGGCCTCAGAGGCAGCAGCTGCCTCCTCCTCAGATGGAGGAGTCGTACCGTTGCTTTCGGGCTCCTCGGCGGCGGCCGGTTCAGCGACAGCCTCGGCGGCGGCTGGTTCGGCGACAGCCTCGGCGGCCTCCTCTACGGCTTCAGCCACTTGGGCCACCTCCTCCGCGACCACCTCCACGTCCTGCGCGGCCTCGGCGACGGCCTCTGCCGCCTCGACGATGACTTCAGCAGCCTCGGCGACCGCCTCAGCGACGGCCTCCACCACAGTCTCGGCCTCGGCGCCTACACCGGCCTCCTCCTCCCCCCCGGCCTCGGCCTCGTCTCCACCGGCCTCCTCAGCCGCTGCCTCCTCCTCCGCTTCCTCCTCTCCCCCTGGAACACAAGAACCGCAGAAGGGGAAAAGTTAGCTAGGGAATTGGTTTGATTCAAAGAGCTCACACATTCTACTCCACAAGCAGCCTATGATAGTCTAATGATGCTCACTCATGTCCGCCCCCGCTCCCAAAGCCACATTATTCCCCACTATGGATGGTGTGATGTAGTTTTCTACCCTGCCACATGTTGTTTGACCACAACATCATTTAATGACATTTCTGAGCCAAACAGCAAATATATCACTAGCTGGGTTTTCATCCAAGAATTTGTCAATAATGATTTTGCTACAATATCTCTAAATAAATCGCAAAAATGTTTTTACGCACGCTCCAAGAAAAAAAATGTTCATCAAAAAAGAAATAATGCAATACATAAATTGTGATGAATACGCATTTGTTGAATAAATAATGGCCTAATTCGCAATTTATTTTGTGCGACAAATTTGCTTGGTAGGTGGATGGAAACATAGCTACTCCCAGCTGATATATTTTCCAACACGCTCATTAATTATCTATCTTTTTGCTGTCCTACAGGCCGATCTAGAACATAGAAGCACCAGTCATAGCCATGCCACTCCAGACCATACCACTCTCAGTGAATACTCCACCTGCAAAAAAACCCTGAGGCAACACGTTCACTACACCACTGCATGCAAACTCAAAAAAGGGGTGGAACAAGACGAAGACGAGGGAGGAGAGGAGAAAACAAAGGGAAAGGGGAGGAGTGCAGGTTAAGGTGTAGGGTAGAGGGGGTGGAAGGTAAATATCTTGTTTCTTACCATCCAATTACAAGCTACCAGTTATCAGGAGCTCTGCAAGTCTAATAGTGAGACAGACACTGAGACAGCCTGGGTAGATTGTGCGTCTTTAATCTTAAACTGTGACATCCCCTCCTGCCATTTGTTACATTTATCCATTAAAGTTGTCGGGAGATTGGCCTGTTGGCTGTCAACTTTAACTCTGCTGTTTCATGCCAACTATGATGAGTAATAGTAGGTTTCATGCTAACACTTTAGTATAAACTGTGTTGAGCGATAGTATTCTCCATGCTAACAATTTAGCATACACTATGTTGAGTGATAGTAGCCTCCATGCTAACACTTTAGCATAAAACGTATTGAGTGATAGTAGCCTCCATGCTAACACTTTAGCATAAAACGTATTGAGTGATAGTAGCCTCCATGCTAACACTTTAGCATAAAACGTATTGAGTGATAGTAGCCTATCACACATCTAAAAAGTGAGAAAATGAAAACTTGTAGCAGCTCTGAAGCCAAATGGTGAGTAATCTTTAATATATACAGCCAAGTCTGGCGGTTTTCTGTAGGATATTGGTAAAATTTACATTAAATGCAATATAAAAATAACACTGGTTTGAACTAGCAGGACTACTTTCCTTGTCTCCATAGGAATTGAAGGTGTTGGGAGACTGTAGTCACTGCGCAGCGAATGAATACGTGGTTGTTCACTTTATATAGTTTCAAAAATAAACCTGGCTACATCAGCTATTGAGTTAACAATATTTTGTGTTTAAAATTTATAAATCAGCTTTTTGAACAGCTTTTCCTTACTTAGGCCACTAGCTAGTGGCCTATCACTCAACATAATGTATGCTAAAGTGTTAGCATGACTTTGGTGTACGTGTTCATTTGACAGCCAAGTTGAGCAACGCGCCAATCTCCCACAAAAACTTGGTGTATTCCTTTAACATTGATTTCAAAACCAGGCAGCCATTCAAAAACGATGTAATCCAGTGAAAAAAACAAAAAAGTGGTTTGTGTCAAGTTCGTTTATCCTCTTCACAGATTTACTCATTAACAATTATTACAGCACCAAGAGTTAGTTTCAACACGGTGGAATCTAATGAAAAATAATAAATAAAAGAAGAGCAGAGAAACAATATCCAGCACCGAACTGTCCAGAGGTTTTTGGTTGAACCTGGAACTTTTTCTGGCTTTCTTAGCGGTACAGGAGAGGAGGAAAAGGAGGAGAGAGGGATTTTGTTCTCCTGTTCAGATCCAAAGAGTCCAGTTCTAGGACGAGTATCCAAGCGGCCACAGAGGACCTTAGCTTTAGCATTACACTGAAAAGAGTAAAGATACAAAGGGTTAGAGAAACGGAAAAATAATCTTTTTTTTTTTTTTAAATCAAAGATACGTTACATTAACAACGTCACTGTTAATCCAAATTCAACCACAAGAGGCTATGCTTGTGAATTTTGCAAGAAATGGATATTATGGGCTGCTAGCGAGATGCACTGGTGATGTCAATGGCGAGTGCTCTATGAGAAGAAGCCTTGGTTATTGGACGATGATGAGAAAATCACTGGTTTTTGTCTCACTTGGAGCAGAGATGTCTGTTTGACTTTGGTAGTGGTAGCGAGTTTGGTAGCAAATGCAGAACTTTTGTTTTTATTAAAAGAAGGGGAACTATTAAAAGAGTAGGGGGGAGGTGAGAAGACTGAACGGGAGAGAAAAGAGGGATTATGAGAGGTTTTAGGAGATGTATCAAGCGGCGGCAGACAGAATTTCAATACAGTTTTGACAAAGTATAGCCAAGCTCATATGAAGGATAGGATAGGATGTGTCCAAGTTCCCAAAGTAGCATTGTTCCAGACCAAATCTACAACTGTAGATGAGTAGGATGAAATGCAATCGTGGAAGTTTCACTAAAGCCAAAGAGTGATTAGCTTTGCCCAGAGGATTACAACACATCTAATCCCATTATAGTCCAAAGTCAGTTTACTGTTGGGAAGCACAACACATGTACAATTCATATATTGAATTTTTTATTCTTATAGTTAATTGTCTTTGCGCCATTTTATCCCTCACATGTAAAGTCCCAAGTAAACATAACTTCAATGTCAAGTCGATATACACATCTCTGAACACAGAAAATGTCTTGTCTAAATAACATACTTTAATTACACAAATTCAAGTAATCTAGCTCTAACATACAAATTACGAGAATTAATATTAGGTTCCCAAAACAGATGCAGTCAGAAGAAGTGGTTGAATGTTGACTATCACTGATGGTTCACTGTTCAACTTTTACGGAGCATGTTATAAACTATGTGATCTGCCGAAGTGGAATATTAAAACGGGTAATTTACAGTCTGGTAGACCCAAGGAACCTATGAAGAAGGACAAGTCAGGTACGTCAGAGACTACATCTTATCCATTATGTTGCAGATTTCTTCGTACCTTTATAGTTTTTATTTATGTTAATGCTGAATATATTTCGTTTATTATTATTTACATATTTTCACTTATTTCTGTCTTGTTATGCTCTTCTGATGTTAGTTTGCACACCCTGCATACCTGCCGTTATTACATTTTATACTTAATCACTTCTGAGTTTGACTTAACACGTTCTAGTGTTGTAATTGTTGGTTGCTTTGTTTGACATACCCCCCGTTTTTCTTTATTCTTATTTATATTCCATTTCTCTTCCCATTTGCCGCTGCAATGACCCAGTTTCATTCAAGTTTGCCTTATTTCCATAATATGGAAAATCCCCTCGTTTAATGAATATGTTACTTTCCCCTCCAGTGCTGGCTGTCATTTCGTGGAAAAGGTCCCAATTAAGTGAGTGGTACTACAAAGAAATGACGTGATTAGTGCGATTATGAGCCAGAATCATAACAGTGAGGCTGTGAGAATCAGAATCAAGCCCATGCCAAAGATTTCAGTGATTGTAAATAAAGCAAAATATTAGTCACGGCAGAACTCACCCTCTTCTTCCTCATCCCTGCCTGCAAACAGACAGACAACCACAGTGTCACAGGTTTACAGAGAAACAGGCTCAGCTGATGAGCAGTACAGAAACGTATGGTTTAGTTATGCAACAATGATGTATGGATATATTACTGCAGAATGTTAAAATAAATGAATATCAGGAGTGGGTATCGCAACTTTTCGGTTTCTAAAACGATACCCTTTTATGTTGAATGAAATGATATTTTTATTTTAAATTATTTTCTGTTATTTTCTATGATTTGCTTTTGCAGATGAGCCCATTTTCAATGTATTTTCTTTAAAATGCCAATATATTCAGAAAGAAAAGATCTTATTTGAGGCTTTTATACATTTTTAAGTCTTAAAACCAACAACTCAGCACAGTGCCTAGTAGTAGCTTGGGGGGTTTTTACTACTTGAAATGGGTCATCTTGATACCGAAGGCAAGATTGACTCTACATAAGCCAAATATGTTTACATTGTAGCTATATCTTCTGCCATGCATGTGTGACTGCATACAGTGGTTGTGCTGCTGCTGATGGCATCAGTACACCAAGTTCACTGCTATGGCGGCTCCAGTCAGCCTTGCCAAAATAAACTTCCACGCCAAGTGGGGAGAAAAGTTTCTATAATTACATCTAATCTCATCTCTCTACAGTCCTGCAGTTAAAGCCAGGGAAAATAAATAACCCAACTCTCCCTGATAGCAGACACTGACATAATATCTAAACAGAGTATAAATAGTGGCACGTGTTGGACCAAAGCGTGTTGGTGTTTAGAGGAAGTGAGTTTGGCTTGGGGGAGAGTGGTGTATGGAAATCTTGAGTAGGGATTGACCGATACGGGTGTTTGAAGGCCAATAACAATATCCATACAATATTTTTTGCCGATATCCAATATTGTTTATATAGTTTCCCTCAAATTTTATTCTGGTCCAGGTAGCGAAGCCTCTAAAAACAGCACTTACGGATCATGTGACACCAAAACTCTCCACTGAAACTTAGGAAAATACTAATACATATTGACGCACACTGTATCTGATCAAAATGTCACATTAGAATCCAGTCAGGTTAAAGGCTTCCCACAGACAACCAGTGTAGTACTGATCAATTCTACAGTAAATGTGTAATCAAGCAAACTGCATCATATCAGGTAGACACTGACTGGACTAGATTTGATTTTTTTAATTAAAGGCCAACATTAGCAAAATGAAGAGCTTGCTGGGTGGAAAACGGACCGTAAGCTCTTTCTAAAAGGTTTGAATTGCTCTGGCTGTTCAGGTCAGCTAATCATCTATACTGGGCTGACCTGCACTGATGCACTTGTCTGAGATAGTGTTATAAATACACTGACAGGACAAGAGACACCAATAGTGTGTGTGTGTCTACGCTAAAGAGAAAACAGCAGGATGTCCACTCTACCAACAGACAAAGTAGACAGACTCAGCAGGCTGACAGTCTTTGTGTTTGTGTGGTCAGTCAGTGACGCTCCCTCGACACTGAAATAAGCAGAGGATAATCCAGGACTGGCCCACAATCCTTTGCTTGGGTCACCTCAATCTTTTTGTTCAGGGTGAGGCAGCCCAAGAACTAAACAAGGGCTATGTTTGAGTTGTCTATATTAAAAAGGAGCACCCCAAGTTTTTGGTAGATAGCCATTAAGTGATTAGAACATACACACAAAATTATCCATGTGTCCCTGGTAGATCGTTGGCTCCAGTGCTTTATGCTAACACGTTAGCATACACTATGTTGAGTGATAGTAGGCTCCATGCTAACACTTTAGCATACACTATGTTGAGTGGAAGGCTCAATGCCAACACTTTAACATACACTATGTTGAGTGTAGTAGGCCACTAGTATTTATCTCATAAGTGAGAAAATGTTAAGTTTCCATAGGGAGTGACACTGGTGGGTGATGGGAGACTGTACAGCTAAAAATCACTGCACAGCGGATAAATACATAGTTAGCATGAAATAGTTTCAAAAATAAACCTGGCTATAGCTGTATTAAGTCTATGATGTCATTTTAAAATGTATGAATCTATAAAGACCATAAAATAATTCACATCTTTATATTGCTAAAAGGTTAGTCTTCTTACTTTGGATAATGCTAATGGCCTACTATCACACAATATGATGTATGCTAAAGTGTTAGCATGGAGGATCAGAGCCAACAATCTACCGGAGACACATGGATGATTTTGGTGTCTATATTCTCATCAGTTAACAGGAAAGTTGACCAACGAGCCAACCTCTCAAAAACGTGGTGAATTTCACAACTTCGCTAACTTTTCCTGCCGTTGCTTATTAGAAGAGGTTTTTAATGAAGGATCTTATCCAGGATCATTTTGTCATTCATGTTATAATCAGCAAGCCAGTCGAAGGGATCTGGTCTGTAATCGTCACACTCCTAGTCTAACACAGTAGAGCGGATGAGAAATGTAAGTGGTGAGGATGGGCAGGAAGAGGCTAGCGGGGTGGACTTACTCTTAGGTGGCCATGGTTTAGGCACCCACTCTTTCTTGGGTCGGGCATTGATTTCTGCAACGCGGTCATTGAACCTGGCATGGTCTGTCGTCACAGTGCTGTATGCCTATGGAGAAGGGATAATTCAGTTGTCTTAAGTCAGAATCTGAGCCATTTCCTTCGCATTCCTACAATGAAGAAAACTTTTTCCAAAAACTTTCTGAAGCCCACGCATAAACTTTAGATTTTCAAATTTGAGATACTGTGTGTGTGACTGGTTCAAATTGAACTTATGTTTGAAAACGTACAACATCTGTATGCTTGCCAGAAGGTCCAGCATCTGCATATGCTGATGTGTCTAAGAGCCTGTAGGATTTCCATTAGGTCCTTGTTGAACCGCCAGGTCTGAAATGCCTGTGGTAGTAACCTTTATAGACCAGCAGATGGATGAAGCTACTGCTCCTGTCGTTTTCTCTGCAGTTGCATTGGAAGATTATTCCATTTCACATTTCTCTTGTGAGAAATTGCTTGAGGAAGCGTTTGGCTAGCTAGTAGAAGATTCATTTTATGTTCCCTGGTTTCCTGATGAGGTAATTTGTGTCATTGTAGAACATTAGATTGACTGATTTAGGTGTTGCATTTTGTTGTTGGACTTCATTGTTGTAAGTGGATTTAATTCTTTGTTGAGGATGTAGCATTAGCATTGGTGGCCTTGCTAAGTCTATGTCAGCAATAAAGCTGATTGGTAAGTTGTAGTAGTGAGCTATATTGGTGACCTGATATTATTGCATTATTTGCCAAGATGCTCACAGATGCTTCACTCGAGACCATAAACATGCATGTAGAGACAACTGAACTTACATATGAGCAAGCACCAACGAAGGCTCCGCCACACAGCAAGGCGTAGACGATGTTCTCCCCAGACCCGCCGGGAACCGACGACATTTGCCGCCGTTGCACAACTGCAAAGGGTCAAAGGTAATGCGTTAGATTCTCCTCAAACCTGTCATCAACTCTGGTATGAATTTCTTAAGTCTATCCCTCATTAATCCTGGCTTCTACCTTTGACCCCAGAATGAATTAGAGGAGAATGGTCAAGGAGGGGAAAAAGACAATTTTCTGACTGGTTTTAGGATGGAGTGATGGGATAGGTGCAGTTTGAGGAGATATGATGAATCAAAATTAACCATGGATTTATAGAAATTCCCCATACCTCCATCTCTCCCACTATGGATGACCCTGCATAGACCCCGTGGCTTTAAAAAGATCCTACAGGATAGGGATAATGTGCTGCACAAACCCATAAGCTTTGAAAGGGATTGGTGAGAAAGCACCATAAGACGTTCTTGCTGGCTCACGATGCCTCCCTCTCTGATTGGATTGGGTGCAATAGATTTAGATGGCCAAAAATATGCCTGTCAGCACTTGTTTGATGCCTGCATGCTGACGCACTCTACTCTCTACCTTTGGAAAGAAAAGGCCCGCCTCAGCTGTCTTGGCGTGTTTTGCCTACAGTTTTAAAATGTATTGCCAAGAGGATTAAATACATTGACAATCGGGTTCAGACAATTTCAGATGACAAAAACTAATTTGTGTGAAGACGTAGCTTATGAGTAGACATGTATCTTAGTTTTGCTTGACTAAGCAAAATCTTTCTTTAATTTGGCATGGCATTTTCTTCTCTGCTGAAGACTGAGCAGTGCGACACTCCCCCAGAATTGCAGCCAAGCAAGCTTTGTGTTTACTACGGCAAGACTTGGACCAGAGTCAAGGCTTCCTGCTAATACCATGACGTCAGCTTTCACTCTAAAACACACATGCAAACACCAAAGACAAAGAGAGGTCCGACTGTCAAAAGGAAAACAGTAATGGCTGCACAGAGGGTTTAATATGCCTCTACTTCCTATGGCAGGGAACATGGTGTACAGCCAGTAAAACATGCACGCAACAAATAAACTCAAGGAAGGATCACGCTTTAGTGTTGCAGTCAACAGCATACTATAGGGAAAAGCATTGTTTGTGAACAAAAGGACGTTTGAGAGGGAGACGAAAATCAGTTGATTTGATGATTAAACATTACAAATCAAATGATCCCTGATCACCTAAACTCCTGCAAGACACAATAGAATTCATTTCCTCCACTAGAAAACATGCAACAACTCCCTTCTCATCTACAATCCTTACCCAGACAACAGCTATCCTGACATTCTAGTTCCTCAAGTTAAGGTTTTTGGATACAAGGAAAAAATGGAAGCCTGAAGGAGTGTCAACTCCTTTAATAATCAGTCTGTCGTGTGGCAAACGTCAAATTATTATTCCCTCCTGTGCTTCTTGTAGACCTTAAAGTGTCCGCTTGCTTAAACGATTAGCGGAGCGTTGTCATGTCCAGCGTAAAGGTTATTAAACCCTTCATATTCTCAGCAACTAATCCACTGTGCTCCACCACCCTGTTATTTATACTGGCTAATCGGCTCAAGCCTAAAGGTATGAGTTGGGGGATGAAGTGGTGAAAATCATGACTACCGGAGGGGACGCGGGTCAGGAAGTCACAGGATTAGGCCATGATACCCTCCTCTGGTTAAGTGGGACCACTTGTGTTCAATAGTGGGGAAGGACGGCAATCCCGAGTCAAGGGTCTGGCATATTTATCTGATCGTGGATGGGATGTCGGCTATATAGCAGACACTACCGTAATGTAATCTTATAAGAGGTCCCCAGCTGGGGAGCTGAGCTGGAGGTCACGTCATGTTGGCACCTTTATTTAGGCCTGGGGCTTCTGTCCAGAGACAGTACAAGCCAAAGACGCTTCCTGCTGCCGTCCAGACAAAGCCAGCATGGGAGCGACAGCAGTCTAGAGGTTAGAGAAGCAGGCTTGTGTCCGGTTTGAATCCCTGACTAGTTGGAAAAAAATCTGAGTGGGTGAATTGAATGAGAAAAAACGTTGGCCTCCCTCAACTGCTCCATTGGAGCTGCTCCGTGGCCAGTAGATGACTACCACAGAACTGGAATGGATAGACTGGTCATTTCCATGCAAATCAACGTTCCTGGATAGTCAAAGCGACGTCCATTTTTATGTGTACCGTTGGGCTAGCTTCAATATTATGCTAATGTTAACTAGAAGAGCTAGCGAGAGAAGCACAATCTTTGATAATGCTACATTAACCTTGTCGCTAACATTAGCTTTCAGTTGAGTTTTACAGTTTGCCAACAGACACCTGCACTGTTCTCAAGCAAGTGTGAGACATTATGGCCTTAATGTCGAGACTTACATTGTCCCCATAACAATTAACCCTTAAATTTCCATAATTGCCATTTTATTCTGTACTAGGCAAATTACCATGGGAAACAGTGGAAAGACTGTTCTATCCATTCATGTTCTGTGGGATGTACTGAGCAGCTTCGTATGAATGTGAACCTGGACGCACCATACCTGCTGGAAATACCCCAACATGACTCTTGCGGGATCAATAAAGCAGTGTATCATGAAGGCCTAATGGCTGCTACATACTAGAGCCGAGGATCAGAGGTACACAATTCCAGTCCTCAAGGGTCGGTGTCCTGCAGGTTTTTGTTCCTCCCTGGTGGTTAATGAACTACACCTGGTGCCAGGTAGATGCAGGCCAGGTGTAGCTCATTAACCATCAGGGCCTGCAGGACACCGACCCTCAAAGATCTGCTGCAATATATTTCATATTTATTCAAATTGTAATTATGTACATCGTATTTTCAAAATCAGTTCATATTTTATAAGTCTTAGTCCCCAGAATAACAGATACAGGTTTACATTCCAACCAAACTGCAGCTGACATACACCTTCAACCAGAGAACTGGTTGCTGCTGTTGTGTTTGGTTGGAATGAAAACCTGAAGACTCTTGGTCGTTCATGGCACAAGGCTGACAACTAACAAACACATGTTGGATAGAGAGAACAACTGCGTCCCCTCACACCTTCAAACATCAGCTGCTCACATTTTATCCTCACACTAAAAACCTACAGTCTCCGCATCTCTATTTATCGTCCATGGTTATGTAACATTAAAACATGAACAGAGACGCTGCAGCCACCGACCGGCTCGTGGCGCAAGCTCACAGAGCGGTATAGGAGGAAGGCTACGTCGCGTGCCTTTGGTGCACTCTTTACATTGAGACCAGTCACACGCGCACACCACGTGACCAACATCGGCATCCATTTTTCCACGCTACCCCTGGTCCAATGAAGGTCACACATACAAACCTGTAGGCTATAACCCCCAATTTACACAAGAAGGTTGATATTACTGTCGGTTCGCAAGGTGAAACAAATACGTTTAGTGATAATGGCTCGGCCAGTGGTTTACAATGGTTTTAAATGTGGTAGCCTATACATTATTGCCGTTATAAAGTAGGCTACAGTAACAAGGTGGCAAACGCTGGCACAGGACGACCCAGTGAAAACCACTGCAGAGGATTATAGATTTGACCCGCCGTCTGCTGCTCTGCCTAATACTCTGGCAGAGGATACAGTCATTTGGTGTCGTTATGAAATGTTCCAGCCAGGCCTCAAAGTACCTCGTTTCTATATGAGACGAAACGTAATTGTACTGTGCAACAAACCACACAATCCAATAACATGGACAGAATGTAACACAAAACACATTTGGTGTCATCGTTACCCAAAAAAAAGTCAACGTGACCTTCACTTCCCCCATTGTCTACAGCAGCCGGTGCCATCTTCCAGTTTAGGGATGCAGCGGCAGGCAAAGCCACATGGGGACAAAATGTACTATTCTACCAATCACACAGAGGGCGCGATAGATGGCAAATGAACAGCAATGAGAGAACACCGCATTCCAGCACTGACATCATGGCAAACAAGGAACAAAGTTCGATTTTTTTGTTGGCTGGTTTGTGGTGAAACTCACCATCCCTGGGCAACCTGTAGGCTGCTTTCCGTGCCAAAGGCCCACACCTTTGCCAGGCCGCTCTGCAGGAAAACATCGCTACTCTCCGAGGGCTACAGGAGGAATGAATGGCCGGTCTGCTCTGGTCTGGGCTGGGGAATGTGTGTGAGGAGAAGCACAGCCCTGCCCTCCGTTGCGCAAGATGATGTGCTGTGCGGTGCGATCGACGGTATGAGGGGTGATTAGTGCCACAGAGACGCAGGAGCATGACTGTGTGTGGGGGGTGATTAATGCCACAAAAAGCAGGAGGATGAGTTTGGGGAGGTGTGATTAGGATGGCCGATGTGCCGCTCATTATATAGCGACAAGGGCGGAGAAAAATGCTTAAATGGAGTACAATCTTTCGGCCAGTGTCAACAAATGTCAATGCCACAGAGAAGCAAGCAGAGGAGCATACCTGGATCACGCTGAATCCGTAATGAATTCATGCAGGTGTGTCAGTTCACTAAACGATTCGCTAAAGTCCCTGCATCTAAAATGATTTTCCACCAAAACGTCCAAACCTGCTTATAAAAATAGACAAATTTTCTGGGGTCAAAGTGCAACAATGAGTGATGACTGACAAGATATTATTTGGTCAGTGTGATAAATTATAATATTTGTAGGTCACCAAACTATCATCTTAGGAGGAACATTGGTTCTGAATACTCCCTGATGTAATATGAAGTATAATATAATGTAAAAATATGGCTTCCAAATAGATCTCTGGTGATTTTTGGTTGTTCTTTGGGCTCCATAATAATAATAACAACAAAATACAAGATCAAATTTGTGTGCAACACTTGCCATGCCCAATTGATGGCCATACATTTGTGCTGTAAACTGTGTGCAGTTCTATGCAAGGATCTCATGGTCCAAATGTGTTGAAGATGAAACTGGTTATATATATGGTTAGACATGGTTATTAGTTGTAGTATTACAACATACATTTTTAATGCAACTCTGATTCACTAACAGTATGTTTTCATCATGTAAACATCACAGAAAAAACCTTACCATCGTAAAACCTTCATTGCAACACAGTAATGCAGTGGTGGCGGATTCTCTCATTTGAAATTAAATAGCCTATAACTTGCATTGGGGAGTAACATGTTCAATGCCTCAAGTGTGTTACTGGCCTTAGAAGTCTTACCATCTGCCATCGTCACCAACATGAAACACTACAGGCATCAATGCACTAAACCTTAAATTATGGCAAAAGTCCCTGCATCTATCATCAATTGCCACCTAATGCATTTAGATAAATTGAGTACATTTCTGGAGATTAAGTAGAGCAAAGACTAATGACTGACAAGATATTATTATTTGGTCAATATAATTAATAATTAGACGTAGGTCACCAAGGTTTACTGGGAACATTGGTCCTGAATGCTCCCCTAATGTAATTTTTTTTTTTTTTTTTGATATGGCTTCTAAATAGATCTCTGATGATTTTTGCTCAAGCTTTGCTCTCCCTTATAATGTTAAAGCTCTATGTGATGACTTTTTTGTGGTAAAACATTCATTGCTATTAGTGTTGGAGTTGGCCTTTCCAAGCTCCAACGAAACCATCACTGTAACATGAGACCCTCTGGAAGAGTCAATTCTGAGCAGAGGCAGGAAATAGTAGTGTCGCATGGGAAGTGATACGTTTTATGTAACATCCAGGTATGTTAGTAGACGCTAATGCTAACTACCACGGCCGTGTTAGCATCGTAGCTATATATTAGCCCGTTAGCTTTTGTGAGTAGTATTCTACAACGGCAGACACAGCGTTTTATCCCAAGCACCTTACAGTATTGTGAGTGTTTAAATAGCTTTATCCCATGCACCCTACAGTGTCATGAGTGTTTATGTGATCAGTAAGCACACTGTTGTTTATTGTCTGACATCATTGCTGTGCGCTCACACCAAAAGCGTCAAGTTCATATCATATTCATATCAGTTCATATCAGATATTTATCAGAAATCCCAAGTTATCATAGATAGGCTATATTATAGAGCTTTAAAGACTATTAGACCAAATCTGGACTCTTAGGCTAAAGTATGGAGAGTGCTACAGCTTGCCATATCCAATTCACACCCATTTGAGACATGGCACTTCCCAAATCCAAGTAACTTGTGTTCAGTGACACCTCTCCTCCTGCTTCTCCTCTTCTGTGGCATTAATCACCCCCCCATACCCATCGTAACTGTCTGCCTCCCCTTTCATCACACACATCACACCAAGCACAGAGGAAAGGTCAAACAGAACACGTGGCCAAAATGTTGGTTTTGTACAGATACATTAGGTAAAAGGTAAAAAGGTGGAAAACAACTACTGGCTCCCACATTGGCCAAAATACTAAGCAACATAATGGGAGGAGGGAGAAAAAAGACACGTTAGAAAACTGTGGAACACGAGTCACTGGCTTATGCACACTTGGGAATGCGTTTCGTGTCAGCACTCTTCTTCAGGCAGCAGCTATAGGGTGTCCAATTTATAGCTGAGGGGAGGAAACACACAACAAGGGCAAGCAAGGACAAAGACAAGTGAATAACAAATGAAAATCAATATATGATGAATACAAAGCCACAGCAAGAGAGGTACATATTAACAAATATATTTGGCATGTGAAATTCCATATAGTCAATAGATAGATAGATAATTGTAAAGATAGTTTATTTTTGTCACCACCATTTGAGACCTCTGTCATAAACGACTGGCCAAAAGGGAGTTTGGGCTATAGGTCAAGGCCAATAGTGGCCCCATATATGGCAAACTGCTGTTTTATGAGAGAAATTAGCTGTAACCAGTGTTCCTGGTGTGATCTGGTCAGCTTATTATGCTACGATGCTATGCCAGAGTAACATGGTTATTGTCCATACTCTGGTTAAGGTCTTATTCAGGTAATCTATTCATATGAACCTTTGATATCCTGCGATTGAGTCTCCCTGTTGCCATGAATTAACCACAAAATACTACAAAGTGGGTACAGCCAAAAGGTAAATTACAATGCATTAAACATCACAGATTGCTGATATGTAACAGTGTTAATAGTATTCATACTTTAATAAAAGGCCAAAAAGGGCCACAGATATCATATCTCTATTATTTCTTCCTATCTCCTTTTACCTTTCTCATTGCTCCATGTCCTATTGGCTACTTGCTCTTCCACACTGCTGAAGCCCAACAGTGTAGACTTATTGATCAGTTGGATATAGGCCTATCTGTGTAATCAGCTGGATGTTGGATCCATCAGTTGGTCAGGATCAGCTGGATGTCAAATATAATGTAGTGAGATGTTCATGTAGCTTTACATCAGGGAAATTATTTCAGAGATGCTATTTTCTTATTACAAACTGTCAGAAAATATAATACTATATTTTAAGTATAAAATACTGTCTTCAAAAGTTTCTTGTCACAAATTACATACACTTTTTCACATCAAATTCAAATTATAAAACATAGTTAAAATATTTAAGGTGGAAATACTGAATATTGAAGTACTGACCCAGAATCCAAGATGAAATTCTTTTAGGCAAGGTTACAGCTAGATATAATTGTTTTTACCATCCATATTAATTTTACCTTCTATTCTAATTGTGTTATCTTTTAGTGCCTTCTTGGTTTCATTTATGAGTGATGTTTGCTTTTATTTAAAATATGAATGTTATATTTAAAGTGTGAATATAACTGATTTTGATTTTTGATCTGATCCAAGTCCAAACAGAGATACTATGGATCTGGCTGTGTCTGTCCATCAGACTTGGAGGGATGATGCATCTTTGCACTGCGTTATGGTGTTTAAAACAGTTACACCAATTGGCCTGATGGGGGCGCTATAGTTACAGGTGAAAATTTCAAACCATGGCCATAACTGCTATATGACTTTTCTGATTTTGATGAAACTTAAAGGGATGGTGGTGCCTTCATCATTCATGGGACCTATGTTGTACAAGTTCATGCCAAATTACAACAAGGAATACATATTTGAGTCAATTAATGCTGATGCTGAGCCATTCATCACTGTTGATTTTCTCACTGAACTCAGTGGAAACGTGATTTGTTAAACAATGGCTCATTATTGAAAATGTAGAAACCAAAGCCATAAACCACAAGAACTGTGACTTTATGTGAATTAAATAATCACGACACCTGTACATTTCACATGCTATATGATAGCGTCTTTATTTTACATAGAATTCAGTGTCAGAGATCAGGAAACAGTGAAAATAGAAACAGGTGGAGAAACCTCCGAGAAGGACCGACGACCTCCTGCAAGAAATGAGAAAGTATCATATTTTATTTGTTTTTCCATTCATAGATTTGATGTCATCTCACATTGAATGATCAAATATCCTGATAATATTACACACAATCTTTCGGATTGCAAAATCTCCAAATCTATTTTCAGTGTCATCTAGCTGTTATAGGACACTCACGTACCAGGGTTTATTCCAGGCCATTCCTCACTTTGTATTCATGTACATCTGCGCTGTGCTGCTTGAAGAGCTGCAGGTGGAAGACAGATGAGACAAGTCATGAAGATATACCCACTGCTTACATCAGAACAAGCACGTTCCTCATGCTCCAACTGCATCCCATCAGCATCAGAAACACTTTATTACCTGGTAGGCCTACAATGTACATACAGAAGGCTTTTGTGTAATTTTGTGTAATAAATAACTTGCACTTAATGGCCGTTTTGACTGGAAATTAAATAAACGAAAGGGTGGTCTTTGACTTTTGCACGGTACAGTACAAGTATTTGTCTTAGGGGTATCTGCAGGTTTCAGGACAGCCAAGTTAAAAGACTTTTTAAGACCTTTTAATGCTACCTGGAATCGAATTAAGATCAATTTAAAAGCTGGCCAGCAAGGCACAATACCGCTACCAGTAGCCCAATAAGCTACTATAATAGTGTATGTGTGTGCATGTGTGTTGAGGTGGGGTGACTGTGCTGGAAAATCTCCCTCATTTTTAAAAATCAATGAAAAAAAAAAAAAAACATTCTAGGAGAAACCCAAGGAAACCTAATAGGATACATGCTGTTCTCTGTTTTTTATGGCGAGAATTTCATGGAGTTCTGGTACATATCTCTCTAAATGTATATATTCAATATTCATATGCATTCAGTCTTACACCAGACAGCATCATTGCAGCCATGGAGGGAACAGTTCTGAATGTGCCCAGCAGAGCTTTAGTCCAATGATAGACCGCTATAGCATGAAACATGCAGGATTTTACGATATTTGATAGCGGATGATAGTATTTTTTTTTTAGATGTTATGTGATCAGAAAGCTGTGTGTGGGGTGATGTGTGTTTACCAGGCCCCAGAAGAAAGCAGACGTCCCAAAAGCCAGGCCCACTCGCACCCAGTTGGGGTTGGTAGTGTCTGGCTTGGAGGCTGTGAATGCAGACCTGGTTCCAACTGCAAAAATACAAAGATAGGTAATTATAGGAAAGTCAGTGATATTAGAATAACAGAAATAACAAACATGTGGACATGGTGCAGACATCTCTGTGTGGCTAATTACAGAGTAACAGTAATGATAGAGGGCTAGAAAGTTCTGTCAGTTAAGAGGCTTGGCTGTTTTTAGCCCCCATATATGCTGTTCTCTCTTGTATAGAGCATCATGCCAAACTCCATTCAAAAATATGTCAATTTAAGGTTGCCTTGCTTATCGGCAAAGGTACAAACCGGGTAGAACATGACTTAAGACCTTTTACAAATCGTTAGGGCCTTCTGATAACTTCAGCGTATGATCCGCACTTCATTTCAATACAATTCTTTCTTTTAGAATGGGTTCACACTGCTCCAGCCCTCCATCATGTTATTTTGGCAGAACAGGATTATGGGAATAACAGTCGAACCAATTATAAAAGTTGAACTTTTATTGAAGTAAGAGCTGCTTGATGTATTTGAAGCAGGCTGAATTGAAGAGTGGCTCTACCATATATTAAAGTTTGCCAGTTAGCAAAGCAATATTAACTCTGAGCAATTTTTGAACGGAGTTTGGCGTGACAATCATTCCATATTGGAGAGAATGCCACCTATCGGGGATTAGGCTAGCCATGTTATGAAGTGTTAGTGAAAATTGTAATATCATCATTGGTTGTTGAGATAAATTATCTAGATTAAAAATAGAACCGTGGACGGGCTAACAACTTGCTCGCAAGCTTACTGACAATTCCCATCAAATCGTAGCCCCAGTAACGTTACAAAGAGAGAGAGGGAAAAGCAACAGTAGTCTTGTTAGCTCTTGACTGCTATACTGTATATGGCAGAATGCTAAGCTAAGGTCAGGCTTCAAAACAAACACGCCTTTCGTGTTGCAAACAGCAAGGTAAAACCCAAGTGTTTCAAAAGCATAATCATGAATTAATTATTCATAAGTCATCGTCTTACCTTTGCTGACACGTACTGCCCGAGATAATAACCGGTTGAATGTCATTTTAGCTACAGGACAGGCTCCCTCATCCGATGTGCGATCGTCTCGGACTGCGGTTGATTACACTTCCTGGAAGACCAGAATAGAGGATTAAAGATAATAGATAAATCGATGCTGTGAGTTTGAATAACTGTGACCCAACGTTTACAGAAATAGGACAGATGTGAGATCAAATCAATTATGCTATCTCACTGTCAATTTAAACTCAACTCATTGAAGGGTTTTTACTGTTATTATGTCCATCCCGGACCTGTTACGTTCCGTTCTCTTCAATGGGGAGAAACTCATGCCAAAGTCCCTTTAAAAAAATCAGTCAATTTAAAGTTGCCTTTCTATATAAATATACACGCAATGTACTTAATGACTTAATACGATTCCGCAATCGCGAGTAGCCACTCTTCAATTCGGCATACATCCAATACGTCAAACAGCTCTTACTTCAATACAATTACAACTTTTAGAATGAGTTCAACTGGCATCCCACAATCTTCTTCCATCAAAATACAATGGATGGCGATAGCGAGCAGTGTCAACAAATTGTAAAAATTGACATTTTTGTGAAATAAAGTACTGCTTGGTGAATGATCTATATGCCGAAAATTACAAACCATTCTAATGATTCGTAAAAGGTCTAAAGTTGTGTTATACGTTGTGTGAACTTTTGCCGATAAACAAGGAAGCTGTAAATGTATAGACTTTTGAATAGAGTTCGGCGTAAAGCTCTCTCCATACGAGAACGGAACGTAGCCTTACTGCACTATCCATCCAATTGACTGGTTGTGATATTTTGTAACATGCCAACCTTAAATTTTATTTTGATGAAATATTTGGTCAAACATTGTTTCAAACCAAACCAAATGCCATTCTATTAATGATATAGCATTCCCCTACTTGTTTGGATGGACACGCAGACTCAGAGAGCAGCCTGACCCGGAGGAGAAGCTGGTCGGCCATTTTGCTCGGAAGGGGGCCTCGGCTTCAACACGTGAGAGAGAGAGGAGCCTGAAGAGACAGAAACAGTCCAGGATCTCTGACTCCAAGAGGATATTATTCATGTGTGAAGCTACAGAGGCATAGCAAGCTCACATAATGCCCACAATTACTCTACCGCCGAAGGAGAATGCTCTCTTCAAGAGAATATTGGTAGGCTAAATGCCTGAGATAACGTTAGCTTGCTAGCTAATGCTAGTTTGCCAAGTAGCCGTCAGTTCTAGCAGTCACATCAGGTAGCTAACTAGTTGTTAGCGAATAAAAAAGAATCAGCATATCAAACGCAATGTAGTTATTATGTCTCTCTTACTAGCTAGAGCAGTTGCAGTGTGGTATTTAAGCTAACGAGCAAAATAGGTCAGCAAGTAAACATGTGGTGTCCTGTGCTTTGGCCTTGCAACACATCCAAAGTATATCAATGAAAAAGCTGTTTGACACATGACAAGCATACACAACTTTTGTGGTTAGTTGCGTTAGCTAACGTTGGCAGCTTGTAAACTCAAACGGCTGCACTGAAATAAAGTTTAGCTACATTTTCTCTAGCATGTTAGCTAGTAAACGTTATCGTCATACTCTTTATTTAATCTGCAAAACTGCCAGGTAGCTGCTAGCCCTGGTACCTGCCGTTGTGTTGTATGGAGAAACCGTCAAGCCAAGTCCAATTTAAGAAACTTGTCAGTTTAGCCTAACCTTGCTTATCGGCAAAAGAACATGAATGGGATCACATGACATAAGACCTTTACGAAATCAGTAGGAGACACTTTAAATTTCGGCATACACCCAACACACCAAGTAACTCTTAATGTGCATAAAACTTCAACTTTTAGAATTGGTCTGCGTGTTTTGCCGACACTCTTCTTCCACCAAAATGCACCTCGATGGGCGGTAGCGGTCGTGTATACCAATTCTAGAAGTGGATATTTCATTTAAATAGAGTGTTGCTTGGTGGATCACTTGTATGCCGAATATACCAGTTGCTCCTAATAATTCAGAAAAGGTCTCAAGTAATCTTCTACGGGGAAGATGACTTTGCTGATAAGCAAGGCAATTTTAAACTACCGGGTTTTTGAATGAGGTATAGCACGCTATTCTCTCCAGAGCTAGCTAAACAGCTAGGTAGCCGTCAAGTTGAGCCGGTAGCATGGCGGCAGCTAATTACAGCGAAACACTTGGCAAGCGATGTAGCCAGGCTAAGTATTGAGCAAGTCGTTGTGTGTCGAGTGTCTGAGAAGCTGTAATGTTTAACTGGACCATTTCAACATTGATATTAGTTGTTGTGTAGTTGTGCAGAGTTTGAGTGGAGAGATCAGTGAGGTTCCCCGGCCGGGGCCTGGAGTCCGTGCTAGCCACGCCCACTTGGGTACAAACTGTCAGATTCCAGCAGCAAGCTTTTTGTGCCCAGAATTGAAAAGACTTCTAGAATGACTACTAAAATGCATACATACATAATTTCAAACTTCATTGGCAACATTAGCACGGGCTGTTACATTACATGAAACAGGTTCACATAGTATATCTTGTAGTCAACTTGTTCTATCCATTTGTTGGCATGCATGCAGCATCTGAAGTGTGATTTGATGGTGCTTTCTCCTCAAAATTGGCTACCTATCTCTTTCTCGAAATTCCTTTTCGCTGTGTTTTTGAATGGGACCCCTGGTTGCTGTGAGTATCTGCCCTTTCCTTGTGCCAGTGAGGGATTGGGAGTGTATTAGCATTGTACTGGGAGTTGGCAGGATTTCCTCAGGGGGTCCTGAGCTCTGCCGACTGTGACTGTACCGAGCCAGGCAGATCCATCTGGCAGCTTGTCTGATTACATCTTGTCAACAAATCTCTGTCGCCGAGGCTTTCTTCTCCCTCCAGCAGTGTTTTCTCTTCCATTTATCTCTGTATTCTTTTCTCACACTGACTGGCCCGTCAAGGTGATGTTTGGTGTGCTTTGCTGATTGGTGGTAGGAGAGACCTGTTATGCTGTTGTTTGAGATCAGTCACTAGAATGAAGTGTTTGCATTCAGCCCATTAACAATAATGTTCTTTTACGTGTACTTTGACCCCACCATGATCTGAGGATTAGTGCAGCAGTGAATGGCAGGCTGTTTGCCCTCAAGATGCCTGATGTAAACCTGCCTCTGTGTTGTTTTTCACCTTTTTTGTTGCAGAGATGTTACGAACACAAGCAATACAGAAATGGACTGAAGTTCTGCAAACAGATCCTCGCCAACCCAAAGTTTGCTGAGCATGGAGGTAAGAGCAGCTTGGAGCCACAAACTAGGACTGTTGTTGTCGGTCTTCTGGTCACTCAGCTAGTCGGTAATAGAATTGGTTGTCAGGCTACAGTGATGCTTAACTGTGAAGAACAACAGTTAACTGTCATCGTGTCCCTGCTCTCTCTGCTGGGTGAATTCCCAAGTTGTGCAAGATGTGTGAACTGGATAATGGCATGGTTGTATCTCTGGAAATAGGGGTTTGGTTAAAGAACAGGAGGACCTTTCCTCCATGACGGCTGGATGGACAGACTCGAATAGATGTGAATGGAAGCTGTGAAGTAGCCAGTCGGCAAAAACAATAGGTGTACAATGTTATGTCTTACTTTCTGTCTGCCAAATACTTTTCCTGCTGAATTTATCCCGAATTCTAACCATGTCTTCATTCTGACATTCTGACTATACTCCTCATACCCGTTTATCCCCTTTAATAAATTATTGTAAAATCCTCTGCACTGATGGCAGTTAGCTTATACCATTAATCGTGTGTATAGGGCATGTTGGAGTGCTAATCCATATTGAATGAATAAATCCCATTGAAAAATCATGGTGGAATCTGGAACATACTGGAAAAAGTAAAAAAATGGAAAGAGTCTTTAAAGACTTCTTTAATATTTGGCAGGTTGTTATCGTTCTTTAGTGTCAGCTAATGTTGGATATTTGATGCTTTCATCTAGATGAAAGCACAGAAATGAACTTGGAAATATTGACTAATGATGGAAGGGAGGTCAAGGTGGACAGATATTTTACAGATAACATTTCAAAAAGTTGAAAGCCAACTGTTTTTCAATGCGACCGAACATTATTGTTTATTTGACAAATGTGATTCCATCACTATCACATAATTGCTTTATCAGGTTTTCTGCTTCAAGCCAGCATAAAAACATTTTTGCAGTTTAGCAGAATTTTCCATTCAGCTTTTTGAATTCAATACATAATGATTTACATAAAAATAGTTGAATGGAAATCCAGCTAGTGTGTTATTTTAAATAAACATCAGTTACAGGCTTCCGGATCTGGTCTGTACATTCTGCGATTGTTCAGTCTGTGAAAAGAAGTAAATGACCATGCTTAACAGCTCTTTTCAATTTTGACCTCTCTTCTTCTCTCTGAATGTCCCTTTTTTGTTGTTTTCCTCCAGAGACCCTGGCGATGAAGGGTCTAACCCTGAACTGTCTGGGGAAGAAGGAGGAGGCCTATGAGCTGGTGAGACGAGGCCTACGCAACGACCTCAAGAGCCACGTCTGTATCCTTCCACCTCTGGCCGTCACTCCCTCCAAGCTCCTAGCTTCCGTCTTAACGCTCATCAGTTTGATTTTCAAATTCAGCGGGTTTCCATCATGTGCCTTGGAGTGCCAAGAGTCCCGGCTAACACCTTTCGATGCTCCCATAATGCATTGCGCGAGTATGAATTGTTGCAACCTATCAGTTAGGTGGTACGGTTCCCCCAATATTTCCTCTCTCTCTCTCTACTGTTATCGTTTTTGTTTTGAATTAGAATATTAAACTGATAGCATTACGTGGGCTGTTGTCTGGATCAGAGGTAGTTCTGCCTCGCTCTAACTCTTTGACAGGCTTCAGGTTCTTGTGCTTTCCGGAGCTTGGTATGTTTTCCCTTGAGGGGCGTGTTTGCCTCCTTAACCCCCTCATCCTCCCAGGCTGGCACGTGTACGGCCTGCTGCAGCGCTCGGACAAGAAGTACGACGAGGCCATCAAGTGTTACCGCAACGCGCTCAAGTGGGACAAGGACAACCTGCAGATCCTCCGAGACCTCTCCCTGCTGCAGATCCAGATGAGGGACCTGGAGGGGTACAGGGTGAGGACAGAGGGATTGAGAGGCAGAGGGAGGGAGTTGAGAGTGAAGAGATGATCGCTGACTTTGTATGCAATATTACTTACTGTTGTGTGTGTGCTGTAATCCTTCTCTCCCTCTCTCCAGGAGACTCGGTACCAGCTGCTGCAGCTCCGTCCGGCCCAGCGGGCCTCGTGGATCGGCTACGCCGTGGCCTACCACCTGCTGGAGGACTTCGAGATGGCCGCCAAGATCGTTGAGGAGTTCCGCAAAACGCAACAGGTAGGACAAAGCTGAGACCACACTGAAGTCAACTTCATTTAAATAGAGCCTTAAAGCTGCACTAGGCAAGATTTTTATCAATAACGATGCGTAAAGAATATGTAGAACCCATAGAAATACTGGGAAAATCCAGCCGTCTTATCAGCCTAAATCACTGTGGAGCTGAAACGAAGAAGAGCGTCCCATCTGCCACCATAGATTCTTCCCATGTGCCCAAATTAAATACTGGTATCAGTATGTCCACTGGTTGGAAATCTTCTCTACAAACTTAAGACTCTGGACTCACCAGCGATGGCTGAACCTCTTCACCAACTCCAGCCCAGCACACACTAAGAAGAAGACATTTAGTTTACTGACGGCACCGCACAGGATTTATGGGTCCTCAAAATCCAAACAGTTACCTCTTGCTGCCGTTTGGGGCAGCCAATGTGTGAAAATGCCTAGTGCAGCTTTAACAACAAAACACTTTGCTAGTCACATCACAACTGACTGACTGATTGAACTATGAAATAATACATTTGCATTGCATATTGGCAGACAAACTGTTTGTTGCACTAAAGTTTATTTGAGCTTCTTTCCCACTGCTGGAAAGTGGCAGCAGGCCTTACAGAAGAGGATGGTGCTGTTTACTCCTCTCTGTCCCCAATCAGTCCATCTTCCACCCTCTACTGTTGAGTTGTTTACCGTATGGGTTGTTTTATGTTTTGTTGACACAGTGGTTTGTGTTAGGCGGTGTTTTATTCTACTGCTGGATGCGTAGTGCCACATTTTCTACTGCATACTCAGTTGTTTTCTGATCAAAAACAGCTCCATTTTCCTCACCCGGAACACGCTGGAAAGAACTGCCCGGTCATAAGCTCCCATGAATCACCTACTGTACAGTGGCCCACAGAGGACAGTGTTCGCATTCATGTGTGAATACTTGGCAACAGGGTGAAATGCAAAAAAAGTGTACTCCTTATTGTGGGCATTTTTTACCCTCTCCTTTTTAATTTCACAGGCATTTTATGAATTTTCAAGGCGGTTTTTTTCTAACCCTACTCCAGGTAGCTCCACTTATCAATTTTTCTTCATCCCTCCCTTCTGTGTGTGTGTGTGTGTGTGTCCAGACGTCTCCAGACAAGGTGGACTATGAGTACAGTGAACTGCTGCTGTATCAGAACCAGGTTCTGAGGGAAGCCGGCCTGCACAAGGAGGCGCTAGATCACCTCAACAACTATGAGAAACAGATCTGTGATAAACTGGCTGTGGAGGAGACGCGAGGTGGGTCGCTGCTGCCATTCAGATACCAACACTGTTTAGTATGTTGTATTTTTACCTAAAAAACATAATCACATAAAAGTTGATGAGAGTTGAACGCAGACCAGCTCTCTGCCTAAGCCATAGGAAGGGACTGGAGCCGCTAACGTCTGTCTGTCTATCTGTAGGAGAGCTGCTGCTGAAGCTGGAGAGGCCCGAGGAGGCTTTAGAGGTCTACAGGAGACTCCAGGAGAGGAACCCCGAGAACTGGGCCTACTACCAGGGCCTGGAGAACGCCCTCAAGCCAGGTAAACGCAAGGGTTAGAGCCATATATGGAGCCCACATACATCATAGATCACATTGGATATATCACTCGCATATCTTGGATGCGCGTGCATCCAGATCACAGCCAGGATTCAGTCTTTCAACAAAATCACCTTGTTTTCTAATTTGTGTGTTGTGTGTGTGTGTGTGTGTGTCTTTCTCCAGGTAGCATAGCGGAGCGTCAGAAGATTTATGAGGAGGCCTGGGTGAAGTTTCCTAAAGGCCTGGTTCCCCGCAGGCTGCCTCTCAACTTCCTCATAGGTAAACACACTACAGCCTTCAGCTAAGGAATCTCCACCTGAGGAAACTTTCACTGCGGCAGCAGTGAGCTTATGGAAAGACAATGTATTTAAAAATCTGACTTAATGCACCTTTAATGTGTGTTGTGCTGGCCAGGGGAGAAGTTCCGCGAATGTCTGGACAGCTACCTGAGGATGAACTTCAGTAAAGGCTGTCCGCCCGTCTTCACCACCCTCAAATCCCTCTACACCAACAAAGAAAAGGTAAGGATGGTGGTACGTAGGTGGATGGATGGGCGTGTACATGTGGAAATTATAGTTCTTGTCACTCCTGGACTGAAATAAAACACTTTTTTAACCTGTTTTCTCCCCACACAGGTTTCAATCATTGAAGAATTAGTAGTTGGCTATGAAACCTCTTTAAAAAGCTGTCGAATGTTTAGTCAAAACGGTGAGTGCTGCTTATACTTAAAATGAACGTTTATAATTTGACTCCTAATTTTCACTCCAAACCATCTGAACCATGGATAAAGCCACAAGTTCCTGGGGCTCAGCTATGCGCTCTCTTCTGGGTTTGGTGTATATAACGTGTATTATGTTAAATCTGTAGATGATGGGAAGGAGGAGCCGCCCACTACCTTGTTATGGGTTCAGTACTTCCTGGCGCAGCACTTTGACCACGTAGGCCAGCAGAGCCGCGCCCTGGAATACATAAACGACGCCATCGACAGCACGCCCACGCTCATCGAGCTCTTCCTCATCAAGGCCAAGATCTACAAGGTTCGTAGTGTAGTGTATACTCACACACATTCATAGAATCTAGGGATGGGACGATATGCTTATCTCATGATATGATACGCGATATGGGGTTCACGATTCAGTACAACCACGATACGATATTAAATGAAAGTTAAATGACAGCAAAGTCTGACTGTGCAGAATTATATTTATTTTTGAGCCACAAATCTTTCCAGCGATGGCATTGGCTTGTTAGAATGTAAACAACAATTTAAAAATGTCAAAGTGACAATAATATAATTTGGATGGAGAACTTGTGAAATTGTGATGGTCAAGCCGTCTCATTTGTGATTACTACAGCAGAATAAAATGGAGCTAATATCGCGATTCATTTTTCTGCCCCACGATACGTATTTGTATTGTCATATATCGCGATATATTGAATTTCAATTTATTGTCCCATCTGTAATAGAATCGTTTTGCATCAAAGACAGGATCTGAAAGCACAAACACATGTGCACACACACACTGACAGACTACACACATTTACGCATTTTTGAGGGTTTTGTTTTGAAAATGTTGGGAGTTATCATTTTTTAAGTAATCAGTGGCCGTCAGGTAGATTTAACTGAATACTTGAAGGCCTGTTATGTGAAGGCTACACACACATTCAGGCTATGTTCTCCTAGGCAAGATGGAGGAGGGAGCACAACACTTTTCTTAAACCTAAAAAAACAAGCTTAAAAATGCTCTTTTGTAATTTTGAATTTTGTTGCACTTAAAGATGACTGACAAACTTGATCTATTGTATAAATGAGCGAGCAAGTTTTAAATTAATACGCAGTATATGACAGGTAGGGTGACATATTTTCATGAAAAATGTATCAGCCCTTGAAAGGTGAGACAAAAACCGACAAAACACATTCTCTTTCCCTCCCTCCTCCTCTCTTCCTGGGCTGTGCAGCATGCAGGCAACATCAAGGAAGCGGCCCGGTGGATGGACGAGGCCCAGGCCCTGGACACCGCCGACCGCTTCATCAACTCCAAGTGTGCCAAGTACATGCTGAAGGCCGGCCTCGTCAAAGAAGCAGAGGAGATGTGCTCCAAGTTCACACGGGTGAGAGAGAGTGTGTGTGTATGTGAATTTTTGTTTTCAATGCGGGATATTCTACTGAATTTGCCTTGTAATCATGCATCAGACAGATCTGTCTCCACCAAGGTTTTATTAGGATAAAAACTTGTCATTCCATACAAATTCAGAAAACAGAATTTAAATTCAGTCGTCTGCTGGAACAAATCTCATCACTTTCAATCTAAGTCATTTACACAAACACAAGATCTCAAGTCAAGATTTTAGAAACCTTTTCAAGTCGTCAAAGTACAAGTCAAAGTCAAGTCCCAAGTCACCAGAACCCAAGTCAAGTCTCAAGTAATTAAAATTGTGACTCAAGTCCAAGTCATGTGACTCAAGTCCCCACCTCTGATCTCCACCCTTGATTTTAATGCTGTGCCAGTGCAGCAGACCTTTGCTCTTGTTGTATGTCATTCAACCTGACAGACCCTTCTATTGTGAAAACAAAAGTAAAACGTGTGTGTGTGTGTTGGGTTTCAGGAGGGCACGTCGGCGGTAGAGAACCTAAACGAGATGCAGTGCATGTGGTTCCAGACAGAGTGTGCCTTGGCCTACAAGGCCATGAATAAGTTTGGCGAGGCCCTGAAGAAGTGCCACGAGATCGAGAGGGTGAGTTCTTCAAACATTCGCTGTTAGATAGAAATTAGTCATGTGCACAAGTCCATTTTTTCATTTCCTCCCCTCCTCCCATCAGCATTTTGTGGAGATCACCGACGACCAGTTCGACTTCCACACCTACTGCATGAGGAAGATGACGCTGCGCTCCTACGTGGACCTGCTGAAGCTGGAGGACGTCCTGCGGCAGCATCCGTTCTACTACAAAGCCGCTCGATCCGCCATCCAGATCTACCTGGCCCTGCATGACAAGCCTCTGGCCGACGACAGCAAGGAGAGCCAAGCAGACACTGGTTAGTTAGTGAGAGTGTGTGTGTGTCTGTGACGCTGCCAATGGATATTTCAACGTCTGGTACAAACTTTGGTCCAAAATATCTTACTCATGACTGTTTTTTACTCATGTTTGCTTATGTTAACTAAGATATCATCATAGAAAGATTTCATGCATTTTACAACTGGCCTGTTCCTGATGCAGAACCTACAAAATTTGTCTGTGTAATGGATGTAATTTAAAATACAGCAAAGTAGAACACGTCAGAACATACTTAAGTAAAATTAAAACTGCTGACTGCAAAAAATATACTCAAAAAACTACAAATACGTCAAAAACCTCCTCAAGTACAGTAATGACAGTAAATGTAATTCATTACTTGCACCCTTGTGTGCTTTCATTTTGATAATACTGCTTTGACATTCCCAGAGAATTGATTGTTTGCTCTCTACAGAGAACCTGACAGACAAGGAGCTGAAGAAGCTGCGCAACAAACAGCGAAGAGCCCAGAAGAAGGCCCAGCTAGAAGAGGAGAAGAAGAACGCCGAGAAGGAGAAGCAGCTGAAGAACCAGAAGAAGAAGAAGGAGGACGACGACGAGGAGATAGGCGGGCCGAAGGAGGAGCTCATACCGGACAAACTGGCCAAGGTGGGAAACACCGCATGAGCTCTAATTGCCGATATTTGATTGGTTGAAGAATAGCAGATTATTCAGTCGATGGTGTTCGATTTCCCGTCAGGTGGATAATCCTCTGGAGGAGGCGGTGAAGTTCCTGACCCCTCTGAAGAACCTGGTGAGGAGCAAAATCGAGACTCACCTCCTGGCCTTCGAGATCTACTTCAGGAAAGGTCAGGCAGATTCCACCAGTCTGCTTTCTCCTAAAAGTCATGGTTTAGGGAGGTGTATTCCACACAGGGAAAGTCAGGGAGTTTGATGAATTCTCTGGGGAAGTCTGGGAATATCAGGGAATTTGACAAATGGGTGACTTCGGAATATACAAGAATGTGGTTTCCAACTTGTTTGAAGAAGATTTTTAGGTCATGGAAGCGCTCCGACTTAGTTATTAGGAAAGTCATGGAAAAGTCATCGAATTTGAGGGTCACAGTTGGAACCTTATAAGAGACCATGTGACAATATTTACATGAATCTTTCTGCATCTTGTCACCAGTTTGGTTATGGTTTCAAGTAAATGAGTAGTGCTTTGGATCTTCTCTTAGCACAGCAGGCCTCTGGCTCATATGGTTATTTTCTCACATACCAGTTTGTGTATTATATAGCAGTACTGTTATTTGATATTGGGCCGATGCCAGGCTGAAATAGTTTTTCCAATACTGAAATCAATCAACTTAACAAAACCCATGGTAATAGTCAGAAATCAAAGCAACGTAACTTTCTACGCTTTTCACACTTGTAGAGAAACTAATGGTTCAAGTTTAAATTGTTCATTGTTCAGTGTGGGTCGATGCTTAAAGTTTCATGCTGAGATATTGGCCAGTAGGTTTCAATGGAGAGTTTTAGTGTTCTGTTATGGTCCAAGTGCTGTTTCAGAAGCTTTTCCACCCTGACAAGAATGAAAATCTGTGGGAAACTCTGAATACTTGTTATTTTTTGCAAATCTTTGCTGTGAAAATGGTTAAAGATATTGAATGCCAGTACAAAATGTCAGTTATCGGCAGCCTCAATCCAAAAATGTCGGTATCAACCAAAAAGCCTATATCAGTTGAACCTGAAGCTGTAGTGTGACATACTACAATTACCACTTAGGCTAACTTGATATTTGTTGTGCTCTCCTTGCTCCAGAGAAGTACCTGCTGATGCTGCAGTCGGTAAAGCGAGCTGTAGCCATCGACCCTTCAGACCCGTGGCTCCACCAGTGTCTAGTGCGCTTCTTCAAAGGAGGTGAGTGTAACCTGCATCCCATTTAATATGTCTGTCCCTCATGATGAAGTCACCACCCAGCTCAGACTCCCCCAAGTTTAGTTCAAAACAATTACGTTCCAACATTTTCAAAACCATTAACTTGTGTAAAAGAATGTTAACAAGTTTCTAGGTGCTTTTCTTGTGCTTGTGTCAGGATGTTTTGAAAAGGTTTGAAATAAGTCTGTTTATTTTGTGTGTGTGTGCAGTGAGCGAGAGCGTGGACCTGCCGGACGCGGTGAGGACGGTGTTGAAGCAGGAGATCTCCAGGCTGTTTGGGGAGAGCAACCCTCAGAGCTTCAATAAGAACTACCTGAGCCAACACTCCAGCTCCATCCCACACCGACTGGCCGGTACGAAGACCACAAACACACAATACACAACCAACGAGTACAGAGTACTTTGTTAAGTAGATCCACGATATGGGTCCCGATCCAAGTATTACTCTGTTTACAGTCATTCATGCCACCTAGTGTTGGCCTATAATAAAACAATTGCAGAAACAAGTGCATCTACCGTGCTTGTTCATTCATTTGATCAAATGACAGATAAAAACAGTTTATTCAGAATAGGTTAACAGATAAAACCAGACGCCTTTTCCTCCCACCTCCCCAATACAACAGACGCCACTGGTGCATCTCTACTACTGCCATCATATACGTTGTGTGGGACGACTACCGTTGTACTAAAGGCCCTGACACACCAGGCCGACGGTCGGCCGTCGGGCAATGTCGGGCCGTCGGTAAGCGTCTGTGTCCAGTGTTTTTGCGGTGTGTCCCGCACCGTAGGCACTAGTCGGACCCTGTCGGCGTCTTTTTGGCCGATTGAGCCCGTCGGTGAGAGAGATCACTCTGATTGGTAGTTCGTGTTTTGCCTCTGGATGATTGGACTGATAAATTCCTTCAACATGTGGAACTGAACAGGAAAGAGCCGAGCGAAATTTTTCAAATCGGAGGTTTCATTTATCTCCAGCTCTCGACACAGGTTCGGGACAGCCCCTTGAGCCTGTCGCTGGAGTAACGTTATTCATGATTTCACCCATTTAGTGCGGTTTCTCCTTATTTTTCGCCTCCGCCTCTTCCTTTCTTCTTCCACAACCAAAAGACCAAGGGCTGACAACGCCAGTGCCATTTGCAACTTCTTATCAGACATATGGTATGGAGAGTTATTTCCCCTCACGCAGGCAGACTACACCCGACGGCCAACTAGCACGTACGTTCTGTACGTGCTAGTTGGCCGTCGGGTGTAGTCTTTGCGGTGTGTTCAAGTGCAACTTTTTGGACCAGACGCAGGCGACGTGAGGCGACGCAACAGTCGGCCTTCGTCGCCGCTGGTTCTTTGAAGTCGGTTTGGTGTGTCAGGGCCTTTAGGATCATGCGATGAAGCTTGTAATCAGTTGCAGTGTTTCTCTCCTATATTCCCAGCTGCTAAGATGATGGTCTACCTGGAGCCTTCTTCTGACAAGATGGCCTGTGAGCTAGCTACCGCTCTGGACGAGTCGCTCACTGGAAGCAGCATCCAGGTACGCAATAACTCGCCAATAATTTACCCAGAGGTTACTCATCTCCTGTCTAACGGTTAAGACCACAAACCACTCGGTCCCCCCGCTGGCCAAGGATCAAACCCCATGCAAGTTCAACAGGTTCAACACTAGAATGTGTCAAGTAGAAATGTACGAAAAAATAGGTATGGATTGCAGCATTATGGGGGTGGTGCAAAATAACAGCAGTAAAACCTACGGAGACAAAGACGAAAATTCTGCAGAATGTGTACGCTGTGAAAATAGACCAAAAATATTAAATATATGAAATGAGTTGAAAAGTTGAAAGTCAAGTAATGTAATGTCAAGTAAAATGCAGCCAAAATATCTTTAAATTAGATATACAGTATACACACACACACCGCTGAAAGTCTAGTAAAATCAGTCAAGTTTGATGATGAGCATTTCAAGATGAGAACATTTCACCAGGAAAGCTACCAGTTACTTTACATTGAAGGAGTGGAACTACAGCAAAGTGACCCTCAAGAGAAATAGTTTTAACTGAAGCTACATCAAAATGTTTTTGGTGGGAAATCTGCTGTATTGCTTCTCAGCACAAAACAGGAAGAGGGCGCTGTTCTTCTAGAGAAGCTAAAGCTTTCAGAGTTTCTGGCAGCAGGTGGTAGAAGGAGAGAAAGGCTGATGGAAGAATCACGTCTAACATGTTGATCCTTTCAGGGAGGGGGAGGGGGGGCAGGAAGCAACGGGGTTTATGGGAAATGTAGTCTTAATTTGGAGACGCAAGTTAATTTGACGATGATGTATTGATGTTTAAAAATGCTACACATGGCACCTTTAACCTGAACAACACTTAAACCAGAGCATGTAAACGTACATTATATGTCCAATAGAAATCTAATAGTGTGTGTGTTGTGTAGATCTGCACTGATGTCCTGGAGGCCCTGCGCGACGGCCAGCTGGGCGAGGGCCAGCAGAAGGCGGCCGAGGCTTACCGGGCCGCCTGCCACAAGGTCTACCCCTACACCCTGGCCTTCATGCCCCCCGGCTACCAAGACAACAGCACCAACATCAGTGCCAACGGCGACCTGTCGGCAGGCGAGCACGACGACATGGCCAACGACATGTGAGCGGAGTCAGGAGGAGGAGGAGGAGGAGACGGGAGGGAGGAGGAGGAGGGAGGCGCGAACACGCCGCCAGACGCCTTAGTCCGCCAACAACACCTATTTTCCTGCCCCCCCTCTACCCCCTAAATCTCCCCCCCACCCCCAAAACCCCTCGGCTATGGCTGTTGTGAATCGCCCCCCCCCCCCCCCTGCATTGCACTGATCTGGATGGACTGAGCACCACAGGAGAGAAAGGAAAAACGAAAGTGAGAGAGAAAGGGAGCTGGCACAGGAAAGAAAACGACGCCCATTTTACTTTAAAAAAAAAACAACAAAAATTAAAAACAAAGACCCTGTCCGCAGCTATTCTGTAACTGAGAGAACAGAAATAAATATGGTATGGGGAGGAAAAAAGGAGGATTGTGGGGAAGAGTGGACAACGGCGGGCTGAGACGGCTTCCGTAAAACACAGTCTAGGTTTTCTATAACTCCTGTGTTTTCACGCCATGTCCTTCTTGTAGGTGCATCTGCTTCTCACGTTTTTAAAAAAAAAAGGTAATTTATATATTACAAACTGACAAATGAATTAATAAAACGACGTTTGCAAAACCAAACCGTACCATTGTAATAGTGGTGGTGATGTTGGGAGAGTTGGTGTGGTTCAGAGTGTGAGCTGGTGTGTGCCAAAACGCAAGAGGCAGAACATTTTTTTTTTTTTAAAGGGGAGAAGCGCCGGTTTTCCAGTGAGTTCCCGCAGTTCTTTGCTCGGCCGCAAGGGCACGCCGGTCCAAACGTGAACTGGAGGAAGGAAGAGGAAGACGATGGGGGACAAAGCAGGACCTGGACCTGACTAAAATGACCTGCAGACGCCAGAGTGCTGCTTTGTGCGATGGACAAATGTCCCAAGACTTCAGCTTTGTTCCTTTTCTTCACTTCACTGCACCTCTTCAGTGTTATCCTGGTGGGAAACTCTTGTGAGATTTCCATGAAAACCACCAAAAAAAAAATGTTGACAGCAGCATTTCTGTTACTGGGCTTTTATTTTAGGTCTTGGATTTTGCTTCCACCCCCAGCCCCCCCACAAGCCCCACTTTTCAAAGTCTATGATTTGATGGCTCTTCCGATTGCAATGATCGTGATCAATCCCTCTACTGGTTTTATTTTGAATGGAAGCGTTTGTCAGTCCTACAGGATCCAGCACACCGGCAACCTGCTCCTATTTAACACACATCAAGGAGTTATGAATAAAAACGGAGTTGAATAAAACTTGTTGAGTTATTTTAATGGATGTCAGTGCATAGAGATATACAGGTAGAGCCATGTGGTGCGTTTATATGTAATTCACGTTTATTGTATAGCTGAATCTGAAAATATGAAGTTGTCTTCCTTTAGAGTTTGGGTTTGTGCTTGGCTCTGGCCAGGCTCTCCATCTGCCCATCAGTCTGGGAGCGGAGAAAGGTGTGGTCCAGGTTCAAGTAGGTGGTGATGAACTCTGGGAAGTCTCTCTTCTGGACCACCTCCAGGAACATGTCCGCTGCTGTCAACAACCTCTGTTCAGCCCTGAAACACAGAGGCAAGAGCTAAAGCAGGAATGAGACATGACATGAATGCAGCGTTAGACCCACAACACATTGCCCCTCTATATCGGTTCTCAGCACTGAGAAGACCTATAAAGATGAAATTTAACACCAAATAACCATGCTCCTGTTAATAGGTTATGAGTGGAAGTAATCCTTGGTTCTTATCTGAAGTCTCTGAGATGTTGAGGGAAAAAGGATGCTTTATGGGCAAAAGCACAAGCCTCAAAGTCTTCCACAGACAATTGAGAAATAAACGCCTCAGTATGATTAGCAATGCTCAATCATCTTACTTTGTGCTCTCTCTGGATGTGTAGCAATCCAGCAAAATTTGGAAAAACTGTTGAGGCACTAAATCTCTCATCTCTCTCAGGAGGCGTCCTTGTTTCAGGAAATAGAGGGAAAATAATCTCTTCCTCTTGATGCCTTATCAATTGGAGCTGACCTTTTGGAGCCAAGATTTTCATTGTTTTATTGTGGGCTGCACCTATTATACCTTATCTAGTAACGCATATTTGTTCATGGATAAGCTAAGTATAAGTGTATAAACACTGCATAAGGAAGGTAATACCAGTGATCCAAATAACTATCTCCCGATTTCAAAACTTTCATACTTAGCGAAAATATTACAAAAGCTTGTTAACAGTCAAATGCGCCTCTTTCTGTCTGATCAGTGTATTCTAAACCCCCACCATCCTGGTTTCAGACCAGGCACAGCACCTTGGCAGCAGCTTGTAAGGTGGTAAATGGCACACTCTGCTCCCTGGAGGAAGGAGTTGCAGTGGTCTGTTCATTGATTTGTCTAAAGAATTTCATACAGTGGACCAGTCTCTTGTTTCAGATCACCTTATATCAGTTGGTTTTGATGCAAATGCATATTATTGGTTTCAGAGTTATCTCACTGGCAGATCTCAAGCAATAGTAGCTGATGGTCATCAATCAGATTTCCTTGAAGTTACTAAGGGAGTTCCTCAGGGTTCAATATTAGGTCCTCTGTTATTCATATTATATTATACTTATCTTTTCTTAGTAGTTTATCACTCTCTGCACTATCATGCTAAAGAAAACTTTCCTTCTATATTCAGAGGTCACATTAGCCAAAATTGACATATTGCTAAAAACTCATTTTTGGAATTTCTGTTTTGTAAACATTTAAACAGTTCCTCACAACATATAACTGTCTCACAGGAGCAGAGATCTGTTCACAGGGAACATAGTCCCTTTTAGTTTCTTTTTGTATCACATTTCGTATAAATTTTACCAGTTTACACAAAACTTCAAGACTTAAAGGGTAACTTTGGTATTTTACAACCTGGACCCTATTTTCCCATCTTTTTGTGTCTAAGTGACTAAAGGGGACAACAATTTTTGAAATTGGTCCAGTATTGAGTGAGATTGCGTCAGCCAGCAGCCGTGAAACGAGCTGCAATGTAATCCGACGGGGCAAATCGCACCGTCAATGTACGTCCACTAAAAGTTCACGTTTCATTTCTCTGTAGGATCCTTTCCATAATGTTGTCAGACACTTATAATAACAATCTGAGCCTGTCAGTGGCAAAAACAAGAACTTTTAGTGGACGTACATTGACAGTTCACATTTGCCCCGTAGGATTACATTGCAGCTCGTTTCACGGCTGCTGGCTGACGCAATCTCACTTAATACTGGACCAATTTCAAAAATTGTTGTCCCCATTAGTTACTTAGACACAAAAAGTTGGGAAAATAGGGTCCAGGTTGAAAAATACCGAAGTTACCCTTTAAGCCACATATATAAAATTACTATTTAACTTTAGAGCTGCTACAAGTTCTCATTTTCTCACTTTTGAGATAATGCTAGTGGCCTACTGTCATTCAACATAGTGAAGTGTTAGCATGGAGCCTACTGTCACTCAACATAGTGTATGCTAAAGTGTTAGCATGGAGCACCGGAATCTATATATGCTCAAGTTGATCCAAGGGACAATCTCCCCAAAACTCTGTGTATTCCTTTACTATTCCTTAAGGAGTGTTTCTCACCTAACGGTGTGACAGAGAGTGCTGAGCTCCATCATGACCTCCTGGGTGAGCTCAGCCACCAGTCGCCTGGTCGCCACCCTGCCATCGTCCTCCAGCTGAGTCTGATGACGGATCCACTGCCACACCTACACACACACACACACACACACACACACACACACATAGCAAAATAAAGTAATGGACCCATAACCCTGTGATCAAATCTTCACAAAGTCACAATTAACTTAATTGAAGGGGTGCAACTCGCTTTTTCTCAAATGGAAAAACTTTACCTCTCTTGCTCTTACTATGCTATCACCATCACTATCGCTTTCTCCACCTACATGTATAATCCATGCATAACAATGATATAACCCTTAATTTACCTGGGATCTGGAAATCTCTGCTGTGGCTGAATCCTCAACCTGGCCTCTGTAGAAAAAATGGCCTTTGCCTAGGAAAGAAAGCATGGTGTGAAAGTGACACCACTCAGCAGCATGAGAATAGTAACAGTGAAAACGTGTGTGCACTTACCTGATAGCCAAGCATCAATAAAGAGTATACCGACTGCAATGTTATACTTCAAGCCAAAAAGGGTAACTCCTCCCTAAGTAAAAGTGAAACAAATCATACTACATTGGAGCATGTCATTTTTTTTACATACTATATAATCATATATACAGTGCTGTGAAAAAGTTCATACACCCCTTGAGTTTCTGCACAATTTGTTGGGCTACAAAATGATTTTAAAATGAAATTATTAGAAACATGAGTATAGTGCAGAATGTGAGGTTCACTTATGGATGGCATTAGGGTCCACGTCTTGTTACTAATGGTACTAATATCTCTAAATTAATGTAGTAATGATTTATTAATGTTAAAACATAACACCTTTAAGATGCATTTGAAACATCCAGCTTTGAAAAGTACATTCTGCAGTTGTACTATGGCACAGCAGAGGGACTGACCGAAGGCATGGAGAGCAGGTCCTCAGGAGTCACGGTGATATCATCTCGAACCTGGTGAAGCTGGTTATCACCTTGAGTATGGAGCTGAAAGAGCTGAGAGAGGTGAAGGGTTAGTTAGTTAGAGGGAACTGCCTCTATATAAAAGTGGGTAATTTTTAACGGCTCTGGACCAGTACTAACTTTCTGCATGGGCTCGATCAAGTCCAGGTCATACACCATGAAACCGTCCACACCTGCCTTGATCTCCAGCAACTTCAGTCTAAAAGGTGGGAGAAAAAAAAGTATAAGAGGGGTTGAAATATCAATTCAATAATCAGGCATGGTGTGAGGAAGATCCATCACTTCAGTAGAAAATACATGCATCACCAGTGTAAACTGACTCTAGGGGTTATTCATAAAACCAAGCGGCAGGTTTAGAGGGACAATATGGGTTGAGACCATCATGGAAGAGGGTTTTCTTATTCGTGAATTACCGGGTCAGTTTTACCGTCACAACCAACCCCCTTTGCAATACTGATACCGTTGGGTTTTATGAATATGGGCCTCTATGTGTGCAAAACTATGAGGTCCTGCCTGGTGACAGTAGCCAGCGCTGTCCTGTAGGAGGCGCTGTGCTGGTCCTGAGGCAGTAGCAGGGCAGCCATGCCTCCTGTGGCCAGAGCCCCCCGCCGGTGACATGTCTGAACCAACAGGTCCATGTAGCTGCGAAGAAAACGCTTCTCCATGTTGACGTATTTACTGCGGTCGGGCAGCAGGAAGGCCTCTCGGTGACCTGGAAGACAAACACATCACTTTAACCTGAAAGAGACTGAGGTTGCTTTTTCACTGTAGGTTAATGTAAAATGTAGTTAATATTGCGATTCATTTTTCTGCCCCACGATACGTATTGTCACATTTTTGTATTGCGATATACTGAATTTCGATATATCGTCCCATCCCTAAGCAATACTGATATCGTTCGGACTGAAACTGCTGATACTTTGTGCTGTTGTTCAATATCTTTAAAAAATTGGTTTGACTTTATTTTCATGTCAAGATCTCAAGACCTTAAGTGAAGTATGGCCAGCTATTGGCCATACTTCACTTAAGGTCTTGAGAAACCTACCATTTCATGAGGAAGTTTTGGAGGAAAACATATGGTGGATTTAATTTCAGGAACACCTTAAAAGCCAGACTGTTTAGCTCACCGAATTTATTGACGAAGGAGGCTGAATAATCCCAGATGCCACAGTTGAGTCCTGCTGAATGGTCTCGCAGCTCATAAAGAATCTCCTCCATCTCAAATGCTGCCAGAACGTTCTCGATCAGCACCGTAGCCTTGATGCTGCCCAGTGGAAGTCCCAGCTAGAATTAGGATTAGAATGGTCTATTGCAATATGTACAGACAATGCGTAGGACAAAAAAAAACTATTCAATTTACAGGTGTAGATCACATTTACAGAGGTTATGTGCATTACTAGATGTTCACATGATCAAAAACTCCAGGGGGAAGAACCACATGTACTGAAAAAGAGACCATGTGCAAACACTGGGTACATATGCAAACCTTCTGTTGCGTCCAGACAAATATCTTGTTCCAAAGTCTGGCTTCCATGAAACTCTCGACCTGGAGAGCAATGCACAGGAAAGAGACATGGTAGAGTAGGTGAGTAGTGGGATTGTAACTTTCATATCAATCACATTCTTATTCTACAAATCATTTCTTTGTGTGTCTGCATGTGTGTTACTTTAGACAGGTAGAAAAATGGTCCACTCTTGTTTTCAAATAGGTTCTTTCCACAGTGGAACATGAGGAGCCCAAAGTCAAAGAGAGGACCCGGAACCTCCTTCCCCTCCACCTGAGAAACACAGCCGTGTTAAAAAAAATAAATAAAAATAAATATATATATAAAAAAATAAGCCATTCACACAGTCTGAGATGATTTGTCTTTCTACATCTTTGAGAAAGACTGCCCTCAAAAGTATTTGTGCGTGTGTGTAGGGGACGAAACTGCGCCACACAGTTTTGCCCAAGGTCCTCTTTTACATTGCGTGTGAACTGAGGAGAATTGGATTTTAATAAGAGGAAATTTAACACATAAACATGTTGTTCATTATGAATGATGCAGGCAGCCCTTGGGCCAGTCAGTAACAAGATGCATCATCCCTCCCAAGTTTCATCCAAATCAGACAGATTTGTCTTCTAAATCCTATACTGAATAAATAAATTGAGAAGATGCCATAGTACCATCATGCTGTGCTCCACCATGTTCCAGGCGCGGGGACGAAGCATCAGCACTGGAGCCTGAGATATGGGCGGGGCATCTGCTAACACAAGGAGGGAGGTGGATGATGGGTGATGTACATGATAATATTCGTACTATGAGTTTTAGTCTGATCCATTCTAATTCAGTTGGAATATTCACATATGTGCATAAATGCAAATGCCCTTGTGCATACATGTATTTGTGACAGCGTGAGCATCAATTTAAAGCAAACAACTTACTGGGAAATTGGTTGTGCACCGCTTTGTAAACATTATGAATGCCTTTGATCTGATTGTGATATGTCGGGCAGTTCCCGTCATCAAAGTCAACCTGACAAAACCAAACAGAGGATTAGAGTTGTAGTGAAAGAGGGAAACATCTAAATAAATAGAAAAGCTTCATTCTGTAATCTGAAATCTAATGAGACATTGGCTACTTTCACATGCACACAGAATTCCACACTTGATCTGTAACATGCAATATTTTTAAGATTTCAGCTGAGCTTACACTTGTAAGGTCGCAAGTACAAGCACAAGTATGATATGGGCTTTATACCTGTATGCCTTGCGCTGGTGATTGGAGAGCTTGGATGAAGCGCTGGGTATCGCAGGGAGCCAGATCCCCAATGTCCACATGCCTCTTCTGGAGCCTCGGAGGGACGGGGAGCACCCTCCAGGTTGGGTCTCTCCTGACATGGGTGGTGGCCTCTGAGAAGCCAGGCAGACCACCCGATAGGTCCAACTGGGTCTTTCTGGACACCCTCAACCGCAGGACCTGAATAGAATAGAGTTGCACCACATAAGGAGGAGATTCTACGACCTGGGGTAATACCTTGTGGGTGAAAAATGAACTTCACCCTTTGTGGGTCAAAATGAATAAGCAAAGGTTCAAGAGTCTTCTGTGGATTCTTTATTCAGACATGCATGGTTCAGTTCAGTGTTCCAGACAAGCAACAAAGAAGTGACAAAGAATGGAGTGGAGAGAATTCACTTATATAGATTGAAGTAAACAAAACCGTAAATCTCGGCACAGAGCCAAACCCACTTGGCTCAAAGACAACCCACAGTTTGGGCTTCTTAACTATGTGTCCACCTATAGGATCACCACATATAACCATATATGCACGCATACATGCACTGATTACATCATTATGGTATGTAGAGAAAAAAAGACACTCTACTCTGAGAACAAAGAACAGAGTGTGTTATTCATATAAAAAGCACAATATTCATTTTATCCCTTACAACCTTGACAGAGTTCTTGAGAGCTTAAGAAACACATCCTTTGTGGTCACAGTGTGCCAATAGTCCATGAACAGACCATGGAGGTGGACAAAACAGGAGGCATCCATTAAGACCTGAACAGAATACAGTTGGAACACATAAGGAGCAGATTCTACAACCTGGGGTAAGACCTTGACAGAGTTCTGGACAGAGTTCTTGAGAGTTCAAGAAACGCATCTTTGTGGTCACAGTGTGCCAATAGTCCATAAACAGACCATGGAGGCGGACAAAACAGGAGGCATCCGTTAAGTAGAAAACCACACAGGGGCTTTTCGGTTGTCCTACCTGATCTACCTCCTCGTCGAACTTGGAGATCAGCTTGTGGAGGAAGCGCAGGGAGTTCGCTGTGAAGAGCGTCCCATACTCTGCTTCCAGGCCTGGGGGAGAGGGAGACAGCTCCATGCCTACTGGGCCCTGTGGATCAACATATTAGGGTTTTACCGATGTAGGTTTTTGAAGACCAACAGAAACATTGATATTCTTGGATTGAAGCTGTTTAAATTTTGCGCTGATATTCACTATGTTTAATTTTGACTACTTGCATGTCCAAAAAATTCTAAAAAACAAAACAAGTATTCAGTGTTTCCCCCAGAATTGTATTCTTGTCTGGGTGGAAACGTCTCTGAAACAGCATTTAGACCATCATGAGACACTAAAACTGAAATTGAAATTCTTCTAGGTGGGTTAGCAGCTCCTTAAGACAGGGTGAGGCAGGTTTCATTGCAAGTTTTACAGACTGTTGAGGAAAATCTGACTCGGATATTTGCTGCAATGAACACATCAGTGTAATCTACAAGAGGTAGTAAGTACAATGAAAAAGTCAAGTCAAACATGTAACACAGCGCCCCCTCAGATTGCACTAGCGTCTTCTTATTGTCCATACTGGTGTTGTAGTCTTTACAGTCCATAACACAAAGTCAATAATTATTATTTAGCTGCAAAATGAAGTATAATATGGGAGTACTCACAGACATGCTGATGATAGTCTCTGTACACTTTATACATGTGGACTTTGGTTATGGGCTTTCTTTGGTCACTGTTTGACCAGGAAAATGTTTGTTTGGATTTGGGGTTTAAAGTACATCCTCTGTGTGTGTAGATCCGGCCCATCTCCTATATGTTGTAAATTGAGGGGGGATTCAAATTTTTGTCAAGCAGAATTTAGTATAATTTATATCATATCATAATATTTATTAATATTAGGTTTTATTAATTGTTCAATAGAATTATTGTAGATAGTAGAATTTATTGTTTACTGTATCAAATGTCAAATGTGTGTTGCCGCTGTGATAATACTTTTTTCCCCCTCTGGTATGATTAAAGTATCTATCTATCTATCTATCTATCTATCTATCTATCTATCTATCTATCTATCTATCTGATGTGTTCAAGTCATATGAGAGTAACTAGCACAATGTCTTATCATCTTAAAGTAGTGACTTGGAAGTTTTCACTCAAACTTCATCAAGACACCGTGGTTTTTCCATGAGTTTTCTGTACATTTTGGTCGCTCCTGATCAGCTTTTTCTCACACGTAAACCTAGTGAACAGTAAACTAACTTTCCATTGCATCTTAAGATCAACCCAAAATGACTTACTGGATGAAAACCATTAATTTTGTTGGTGTTATTTGCAATTAATATACCATTCCCCACACTTGACTAAAGCTTACGAGCTGAAAACTGAGGTAAACGGTATTTTCTAGTAGGAAGCTTGTATGTAGCGTCTTTCCCGTGGGACAGTGAATGCAGCATAAATGACAGCAAGTAGGTAGGATTTCGCCGTTGTCTCGCGAGACGAGATTTCTTTGACAACATTGTACGTGGCTTCACAGCTGAGGACAGGGAGTTATATGTTTTACCACTGGGATGCACTGGTTTGAGCGATATAGATATGCATATTGACACTGCATAAACGATATTACAATATATATTGGATTACAAATGTCATTGAATTTTGAGACAGAGGGCGGTAGTTGTACGTCTTGAAGGCTTTGTGTCAGGCTTCCTCCGCAGCACCACAGCAGTAGCCTCGCTGCAGTACTAGCTAGCTGCTCAAGGCGTAATCATCCAGCCTGCCGGACCGGACCGATATGGCGGAGGTGGAGTCGTCGGCTGAATTCTCCAGCTCGTTGACGAGCGCAAATCTACCGCCACCGAGGACCCGCATCTTCAAGATCATCGTGATAGGGGACTCGGGGGTCGGGAAGACCTGCCTCACCTACCGCTTCTGTGCCAGCAAGTTCCCCGAGAAGACCGAGGCCACAATCGGGGTGGACTTCAGGGAGAGGCTGGTCGAGATTGACGGCGAGAAAATCAAGGTGGGCACGACGGAGAGAATATAGTAATAGTTACTGGATAGCTAGTAGTAATGTTACTGGAAAACCCGTTGGATGAGTAAACACACAGGCACACAGAGCTCGTGGTATAAGACACTGACATGACTGCCTTTGCCTCCGTTCCGTTCTCTTGTAATGTCTGGCCAAACCGCGTTGAAAACTGATAATTGAATATTCCCTTTCTTATCAGCAAAGGCGCATAACAGGTAGAACATGACTCAAGATGTTTTCTGAGTAATTAGGTTCCACTGGTAATTTCGGCATTCATATTATCCACCAAGCAGCTCTTAACATCAATAAAATGTTAACCTTAATAACCGGTTCTCCTGTTACTATCACAATCTTCTTCCACCGATATACACCGTGGTGGGTGGTAGCGAACAGCATGAACCAATTCAGTTGCTACTTGGTGGATCACTTTTATGCCAGATTTTACCAGAAGACCCGAATGGGTCATAAATGTTCTTAACTCATGTTCTACCAGGTATGTATATTTGCCAGTGAATAATGCCAAATTGAAGGCAAAATCCACCCTAAACATTTTGACATTATTAAAAAAGCTATTGGCGATGTATCTTACATTCCTAGGTCCATTTTGTAGTTTGGTGGTGTATTTTTATTATTTCTGTGGATAGCTGGCTAAAAATAGACAATATGACATCATGTTGAGACATCTCCATTGCAGCTACAATGGAGTCTGATAGCAGAAAATGATTCATCTATCTATAACACCAACGGTAAACGTCAGGTTTTGGTGTCAGTCCCTCAGAATCAAACAGCAGGGGCTTCTTTCCAGACTCACTATTTTGCACTGATGTTCAGCAATCATACAGGGAGAAATCCATTGCAGAAGAGGCAGAGAGACCAATTTAATCACTGACAGTAGCCTCAATAGACCAGAATGCAATGCAGCTACAACACACATTGGGTGTTGACTAAAGGGTGTGGCCACGATCATAGACATGCCCCAATGTTCATGAACTAGTTATGGAACTTGGTTAATGGAACTTGGCGTGACGTTCCCTCCATACAAGCAAGAACATCATGTATCAGGGCTGGCTGGTACATAGCAGTACTGATTGCCTCGCCACAGTTGAATCATTTCCACAGTGTCCCTCTTGTCTCTCCACCTGCAGATCCAGCTGTGGGACACGGCAGGCCAGGAGCGCTTCAGGAAGTCCATGGTGCAGCACTACTACCGCAACGTGCACGCCGTCGTCTTCGTCTACGACGTCACCAGCGCCGCCAGCTTCCGCAGCCTCCCGGCCTGGATCGAGGAGTGCAAGCAGCACGCTCTGGGCACTGAGGTCCCGCGGATCCTAGTCGGCAACAAGTGCGACCTGCGGGACTCGATCCAAGTGGGCACGGATGTGGCGCAGCAGTTCGCCGACGCCCACTCCATGCCGCTGTTCGAGACGTCCGCCAAGAACCCCGCTAACCAGGGGGACGGCAGTTACGGTTGTGGGAACAGCGACCACGTGGAGGCCATTTTCATGACGGTGGCCCACAAGCTGAAGTCTCAGAAGCCGCTGGTGTTGAGCCAGCCGCCCGGGGGGCCCGGGACCGTCGCCCTGAGCAGCGGGAGGGACGACAGGGGGGACGGGGCGAGGAGCTGGGGCTGCGGCAGCTGCTGAGACAGAGAAAGACTGAGGGAAAGAGGGAGACGACTTCAGCCTGAGACTATACAAGGACGATGGGATGGAAGATGGAGAGAGCTGAGGGAAGAGCGGAGGCCTAGAGAGAGAGACAGAAAAAAGAATGGAGCCAGCAAGTGGCTTCACAATCAGAAAAAACGCATAGATGAATGTCTCTATCAGAACAGAATACATTTGCCCAATGCTTGTGCTTGCCTTTATGAATAATTTGTGGGTCGTTGTACGATTGCTGATTTGGAATGCCAAAATCTACTGTTGGTCCATGGAAATGCTCCTCATCAACAAGCCAAAAATCTGATCCTAAATCAGCTCTCCTGTAAGAGTAATTCAAGCCCAGAGCCTGCATGCATTATCTTTCAGTTCACTGATCTAAATGGTTCCACTGGTCACGGAAAACATAATAACCCAAAACAACAGCTTTTCTCATTACATATGTCACATATGTAATACTTTAAGCAAGCCAAAACAAGACCTAAGACATCCAGATCAACAACTCAACAAAATGTAACACATGAACATGGACACAGACGGATATTGTTTGTGGAAATTACGCTCTATGTAATTGAATATTCACAGAGAAGTAACTGAATTAGATCAGCATCACTGGTCAGGTCATATAAATGAGCTTCACTTTGATCTGACGTGAGAGCAGAATTACTATTCTGTAGACTTAGTTCTTACCTTATATGTATTCTCACACATACATTATACTCATTATACACAAATCATGGCTGGGGAAGTCAGTTTTTCCAAAAATTGAAAATCTTTATTCTTTAAAAGGTTTTTATATCATATCTTAAAGGGAATAATTTGGGAATAATGCTCTGTTAGTATCCAATGCATAGCAATTTCACATGGAATTGAATGGAAAATGAATTGACCCCAGCCTTAGTAAGACTCTTACATTTTCATACTACTGAACAAAAACAATGTGAACTGCACTGGAGTGATCACACATCCACATTTATCACACTTGCTGCAACTGCAATAATAATAATGGTAATAATGGAATACTTCATTGCTCCCTGTAGGGAAATCCTGTTTTGTCTTGCTCAAGGACACTTCAGCAGTATCATGCGCCTGCTCATTCTTTAATCTCATGGGAGGTCTCCTCTAAACTTTAGTACTTGCCTGCTCAGGTACCCATTAAGCCTAGGTCACACTACAGGATTTTACACTGCTTGTTAGGCCAACTGGACCATTCCGACTGTTGGGGTCAGTCAGGGCGAGTTCGAGGGAGTCTGAGTGAATCCGGGCTAGTCAGGGTGAGTCTGAGTTTGGAAGAAAGAAGGTCCGTACACTGTAGCTCCCTTTAGTTCATTTTATTGAACATCCCACATGTGACGTTTCGAGCTATTGCTCTTCTTCAGACATCTGTGGCAGAGTCTGAGTTTGGGCCAGTCAGGATGAGTCTGGGCTAATCATGGTGAGTCTGGACTAGGCAGAGGATTTGTGGCCAGTCAGGATGAGTCTGGGCTAGTTGGGGTGAGTTGTGGTCAGTCTCAAGCAGTCTGGACAAGTCAGGCTGAGTCTGGGCTAGTTAGGGGAGTTGTTGCCAGTCACAGTGAGTCTGGGCCAGTTAGGGTGAGTCTGGACTAGTTGGGGGAGATGGCTGTCATGGCTAGTCGAAGGGAGTCTGGGTGAGTTGGGGCAACTCTGGGCTAGTCAAGGTGAGTCTGGGCTAGTTGGGGTGAGTCCTCGTTAATCGGGACTGACGGTCAGCAGATTATACTGCAGTGTGAACAGGTTTAAGACTCCTGACAACTCCAGACCAGTCGTCGCCGACTAGATTTTTCCTAGCAGTTTGATTTGGTCGGTCCAGTGTGGCTGTGCTCTTGTAGTGTGAAGCGGTCCTAGACTTGCCAAAACTGAAATCTGAGTGACCCCGGAAACATCCAGTGGGAGTTTTAAAAAAAAAAGAATGAACCGGAAGATACAACAGCAACAAAAAGGGGAGAAGAAAAATTGCTAATAGAGGAGCAAAGCTGCCACCAACAGGCCAGCCACAGCCTCACATCAGAGAATCTGGTAGTGTGTGCTCCCTTGTCTTCATCTTTGCGCCGTCTCCTAGTGTGAACACCTTTCTGATGCTACAAGGATTTTACACAAGGCCAGTCATCTAGTCTGTACTTAACAGTCTAATAGACTGACTTGGGCTTTAGTGCTGGAGAAAAAAAAAACCTGGTTTCATCTGCCGAGCTCTAACGAAGGAACTGATTTTGAACAGCTCAGGTCAGATCAGCTCATCAAGCCAGTCAGTGTGACAAGTGTACAAAACACACAGATTCACACATTGGAGTGGCTTCACTGGAATGGTTAAAGCCTGGTACTAGGAAATGTTCATATTTTTTTTTTTTTTTTTTTAAACAGAAAGCTCCCTAATCTAGGACAAGGCTTAAAGGAATACACCGAGTTTTTGGTCAGCTTAGTGTGTTAGCATGGAGTATCGGAGCCAACAATCTACCAGGGATTCATGGATGATATTGGTGTCTATGCTCTCGTCAGCCTAGTGGGAAAGTTGAACAATGGGCCAATCTCCCAAAAGCCTGGCGTATTCCTTTAATCCATGTCTGTCAAACTGGCCTACCCATCTGTTGATGCTTACATTCAAAGTGTTAGACACATCAGAAATCCCTTGGGAAATGGATAAAGGATACAAAGGGAACCTGTAAGAAGGCTCTGTCAGCTTCATACTCGGTCCATGGGATGGAGTTTAGAAAATTCGGTTTTAGCCTTTTTTTAGGTTTGTGTTTTAGCGTGTGCATTCCTCAGTGTATGAAAGGCTGTACAATTGCTAGACCGGTAAACAAGAATACTGTATTGTGTGAATCAAATGGTGAGAACACATACCTCTCATAGTCTACAAGGTTTTTGTAGTGTGCACCTCTCAGGCGTCTCAACATGTAAACGGATGCCTATAGCCATTGCTTATCCTGTATGTAAGCTTATGATACACTATTCAGCATGTCTCGCAAACACCATTGTATTGCAGCCAATGGCATCAAATCATTTTCCTTTAAAGCCATGATGCACCGTAGGCCGGTATAATAACATATCCGGATCACATTGTTTTGTGTCTTAGTGGTTCTGAATGTCAATGTTTTTTGCCAATGTTGCTTTTCTGGGTTTTTGTGGCCACAGCTGGTTCTGTGGCTCCTCTGTTACTCAGTGCCATGTTCAGCTGTACACAAGCTTCTTCTGATGTTGAGGGATGCCGACCATCAATAAAACCAAATGGCCTTCTCTCAGGATTCTCACGGTCTAGAGGCTATGCATTTGGATCGGAAAGACCGCGAGCACCGAGACCGGTAGTGTTTTATGTCTTTGTACGCACCTGCATCCCAGTGGCCTGCGTCAACGATGGGACAATACAAGAAAAGGGAACGTGCGGGTGTTCGTCGGTTCAGATTTGGTCGCTTTCTTCCGTTCTTTAAGTGTCCTTTATGTTTCTGCGCTAAAGGGAAATGATCAGCTGGTTTCTCCTCCCTCACGTTCAGTCCTCGTTTACTTTGCCTTACCTTTGCTCACTGCTGCCATGAACGACAACAACAGCAGTACTGTACATGTACTCTATGGAACATCGTTGAATATCTCATTGCAAGTGCCCTGAAAAAAAATCAAAGTACAGTATGGCATTAATTCACCAAGAGACTAATGAGTGGAACACAAACTATGGACTACAGAAAAGGGAGAAGCTTGCAATGGTTTTGTCATGTGTAACCTTGCAATAAAGTATCCTGAACATTTCAAGGTGTGTCCTTTTATGCTCGTCACTCCCCAAGTAGAAGTATCACTTGATGAAATGCTAACAACTCATACAGGTTTTATTAATGAAATGCAACATGATAAAATAACATAGGATTTGCTATGAACTGAGAACACACCTCACATTCAGGTGGAATACTGCATACAGGTTCTTTTGGGGGGTTTCAGTTTCTCACACAGATAGGTTAAGGTTTCAAAAATGTGTTTGGCAACGAAAAGTTAATGCTTGTGTTGATATAAAGACGCTGTATAAGTCCACAGTCCAAAGTGCTTTGTCTAATCGAGGAATCAGTCGACCGCAGAATCCACTCAAGTAACGTCTCAAAACAATCCATCTTCACAACTTTGGCCTCTTCTAGCTGTAACTCAGTCTTGAGAATCCTCCCCTCTGTCCGTCCCAAATGATCAGTGAGGAGTCTGTGCAGGGCAAAATATCTTTGAAATACAATCCATCCCTCCTCACTGGACTTAAGAAAACCCATAGAAAACCAGAAGTGGTACTGGTGTGGATCTCTTGTCAGGTCAGTCTGCTGTACGGAGGCAGTTTGGAGGGACCCTCCTCTTCCTCGATGCTGTCGGTCGGCTGGGCTGGCGAGTTGAAGAGGCTGTCGTTGCCTCCTGCTGGATGGAGAGGGGAAACTAGATCAGATGATCGCTGAGAGCAAAACTGCATCATTGCAAAGTACTATAAACTTGTATTCATTCAGCAGCGGTGGCCACCACAGCAAGTAAACTAATATCACTGTCAGAGAAAATGGCATTGGATTTCCCTACAACACAAATAAGTAGAGGATCAGAGATTAGAAATATCAAAGAAATAGCATTTTGACCTTGTAACCTGCACTATAACTAAAACACGGACCACTATCCACACTACCACTATTATTAAATTAACTACATTCATTTGATGGAAACACTTTTTTACTCTTTTTTTTATTCTAGTAAGGATTAATGGCAACAACGTTCATCATCATTCAACATTAGTTCTTACCTTGCCAGGTACAAACCAGCTCAGTGTCCGAGGGATCGCTCTGAGGAACCAGCGTCTCCTGGAACACACACACACACACAAAATGAAAGCGATTGGTGAGTCTGATAAAACCCAAACAAATTACATCCCTGGACATATTATGCAGCTCTACAATGTGGCCTGACAGTTGTATCTCTATGCTGATGGTGTTTGTTGTATACACAGTCAGTGTTGAGTATATTTCAATATGCTTTCAGTCTCATCAAATTTGCATTTCTGATCAAAAGATGAATATAAGGTGAAAGTACAGACAGTCAACTACTGATTGTCTTTTTACATTACGTTTAGTCTCCCATATTTCAAGTTTAAAGACAACCTGATTTCAGATAAATTAAAAAAGGTGTCAAAAGGTACATTTTTAGATGCATATCCCTAACATGCAATAATGGGGTGAAGTTTGTGATCTCTCAACATTACCAGACTGTTGATGACCTCAAGTGTAATAGAGGCCCACACTGCAGTCATTGCATTTGTGCCATTTCAGATATAAAATGGACTCACTGACGCCATTATAACACTACTCCTCCCACTGTGATTCAACGGATTTATAAACTGTGATTGACTGTGAGAAACAATCCGTGCGAACGGATTTGTAAACTAAATCCGTTCGCACAGTTTACAAATTCGTTCGCACGGATTGTGAATCCGAGGGCACGGTTTAGAAATCCGTTCGCACAGTTTACAAATCTGTTCGCACGGATTTACACATCAAGTTTTTTTTTCTACCATGTGACCCCAGAGGGGCTCCGTACAGCAGAGACATCCTCCATTAAACTTTCCCATAGAACTCAACAGAAAATTAGCCAAGGGCAGCCCACGGTTGAAAGGAATACACTGACTTTTGTCACCTGTTAGATATCAATCTGTGATGTTCAGTGAATTCCAACCCAACACTTCAGCAGCTCATTTCACTGATTAGTGTATCATCAACCAGAGAGGAGGAACTAACCAGTGAAATCACCTGCTGTGGTGATTGGTTGGAATGGAAACTTGCAGACTCAGCCCTCCATGGCACATGGTTGAGAATCAGTAGTCTAAAGTTTGAACGCCATTTGTTTTGACTGTGTTTTTCCCTACCAGTCCAGTTCTGGCATCGTAGCAGCCGCAGTAGGGAAGGCTCCGGCAGCCCACATAGGAGATGAGAGAGGAGAGAGCCAGGCTGATGGCGCAGGACAGCAGGATGGTGGCATTCGCCCCCTTCACCATCCGATGCAGCACGAACGTCTGAGCAGAGACAAGGACAGCGCGCATTATTATGCATGGATTATACTGAGATCACCTGTCAATCAAACAGTGTGTCCAGTACTGGGACGTCTTTTTCCTTGGATTTTCTGTTGATGCAGTTTGAGTTTCTCTTTTCTTTGTCTGTTCAGCCATGGTGGCTATCACTGCTCATGCTAACTACCCAGTTCTTCTTCTGTTTATTACTGCCTGCATCATTCCTGGGGGATGACATGTTTACTTGTTTATCCTGACATGAATCTATATGAAATAAATTCATCATATACTGTATATATATATAATGTGTGTGTGTGTGTGTGGTGGTTACCACTTCAGGACTGTGGTGGTGGTGGAAGACCTCTTCATCCTCCTCCCCGTAGGTCAGCGTCAGGCAGGAGTAGGATGATACGAACACCAAGGCCACCCAGGAGCACCCAGCGGCCACCACCATCACACTCACCTTGGGTAGAGGTCAGACAAGTTCAAACAAGGAAATGACTGTATGTGTGTGTGTGTATTTCTTATCTTTTCGCTGCTCAGAAATTAAACTGACCACATTGTTTAATACCTTCTGCAGGAGAACTATAGTAATCGTACATACGCATTATAAATGGAGATCAAAGACCTAGCCAAAATTGCCAGAAATCCATTTAGAAAACATATCTAAAAAGAAAAAAGTCACACCAGGGGAGTATTCAGGACCAATGTTCCCTCTAAGTTGATAGTTTGGTGACTTATATCTAATAATTTATCACACTGACCAAATAATATCAGTTTTCAGTCGTTACTCCACTTTGTCCCTAGAAATTTAGTCTCTTTATATATTAAGGTGGTTTGGAGTTCTGGTGGCAAATGATATTAGATGCAGGGACTTTGGCATAGCTTAGGGTTTAGTGAAGTGATGCTGCTGATATAAGGTCTTATAAGAATATTATAGGTATATTATAGTGATACCATAGGAGATTAATACTTTGATACCATTAAGTGCAATACGGTCACCATTAAACTCACCATTTATGTAGTAGCCTGCTACAGACACTTGAATATTACAGGCACATTACAGTGATTTCTTCTCTACTACTCAGCAATGTAATGAAAGGGACTCACCAATATTGAGTTTTTCCTCTGGGAGGCAAACAGTGCCAGAACACCTGGAGAGGCCATGATCTACAAGGAAGTTAAAGTGACCAGAATCGGATGGAAAGATCAGCATAAGCATACACTCAAGTCTAAAGTCATGTTAGATCTTTTAAGAATCGCTAGGGTCTTCTGGTTAATTCGGCGTATAGATGATCCACCAAGCAGCACATTATTCTATTCAAATCTAAACCTTTAGAACTGGTTTGCTACTGCCCACCGTGGTGTAGTTTGATGGAACAAGATTGAGGGAATAACGGGCCGACCAACACTAAAGGTTTTACTAAAATAAGTGCTGCTTTGTGTGTTAGATGTATGGCCAAATTAAGAGTCGATTCTAAGGATTTGTTAAAGGTCCTAAGTCATGTTCTACGAGGTGTGTACGTTTACCGAAAAGCGAGGAAACATTAAACTGCCAGATTTTTGAATGGAGTTTGGGAAAGTAACAGTGCTAGGAGCAGTTAGTCCAGAAATACGAGCCCGCCACGACGATTAAGTAAAAAAAAAAAAAAGACTTCAAAGATTCTGATAGAGGATCAATATCTCACCAGTCCTCCCCATATTGGTGTCCTGGTGGTACTCAGCGGGGTGTCCTTCCGGAAAACAGCGTCCATAAACCCGCAGACCACGCAAAGCCCCGCACAAGCTATCTGGAGGATACCGAGGACGAGCACACTCTTCTGGTTGAAGATGAAGTACCTGTACCGGTCCATCTCCAGGCATAAAACCGCTTACAGTCCCCTACTACGTCGGTGTCTAACTGTCGCAGTCAGTGGTGGTGCATTTGTTTTGTGTCTCCGAGCGGGAGAAACTTCAAGTTAGCTTAATGCTTGGTGTCTTTTTGAAGGCTTTCTGCGGAGTCAAAACTATGGAAAGGTGTAACATATGACCACATTTAGGCGAGTGTCTTCAAGGTCCAAAATGCAGTTAATATTTTCATTCAGAAAGCGACACTGAACCTACTTTTCTCTTCCGGGCAGCACGGTGGTTTCGGTGTTGACTCAGGTGAGTTTATCCATTAACCTGGCTGACCAAGCAGCAGGTGCAAAACACACGTTTAACTCCTTCTGTGCCGGACAACTCGATAATTACGAAATAGGTAATGATGAATTATAACCAAGTAATGGGATAGGATCTTTTAAGGGAACAAATAATGTCTTTCTTATTTTATACTGACTGGAGGTCATAGTTTACCCACTCTTTATTTACCACCACATGCCTGATTATAATGAAATGTTAGGCAATATATTCTTACGCCAAGCAATATAGTCCCTGAACAGTAGCTAAACAAAGTGGTTGCTAAACCACACCTAAGCAGGTGCAAGGGGTGTTTAAGCCCTCATGACTGTCTTACAGGTGGAGGTGGGGAGTGTTGCTGTGGGGGTTACTTCCCAACTCCTCCCCTAAAACATGGCAAGGTGAAGTGTCCTTAGCAGGTAGACCCTCGACCAAATCACTTTTTTTTTTTAATAGTCGTGCAGTTGTCTGACACCAGAAACAGATTGATTGTGAATTTTTGGTCCAACACTGTCCGGAATTGGCCAAAATGATGTTACTTGCAAAGACTGTGATGGTTAGTAAATTATATGCATTATATAGCATAAACACCACATGCAATATAGGCTATTTATACCAAACCCAGGTTTGATGTTAGGGAAATACCAAACTAATTTTCAATACTATTAGAGTTATTTGGGAGGGGCTTTCTGGAAGAAAACCAGGTGTGTCAGATTTATATTTTATATGTGTACATATATATATATATATATATATATATATATATATGTATATATGTATGTATATATATATATTTTTTTTTAAACATTTTTTAATAGGCTGCTTGATATAGAGTTGTCTGCCAGGAGTTTTAAGTATCTCCTTTAAAAGACAAACTGGTGAGTTAAGGTTAGCTTGGTCTGGAAGATGGCCATAATGGTATAAGACATTAGGTGTTTGGGAGGAGCACCTCTACAAGAGGCAGGCTCTGTGTGTTTGTTCGGAATTTAGTTCATTTGTAACACTTTTTGCAATAGACAGTGCTTGAGGGAATTCAGGTATGCACTGTTGAGGCGACACAGAGCCTACATAAGGGAAATACGCTGTGTGCTAGTACACCAGGCAGGATGGTAGAAGCCCTTCATATTTGATGTGTGTTTCAGAAGAGTAGTTAGCAAGTTACCCATGGTGCCGCCCCCACCGTCTGCAAGACAGTGCTGAGGGCTTTACATTGATTAACACCCTTTAGGCAAAATAGTTTGAGTGGGGGTTAGCAGTTAACATTTAAATTAACTCTTGTGCCTTCACATGTGTGTTTATATTACATATTTAATCATTAAATTAACAGCAGTGGAGTATGCAACTTTTTCATAGTAGGCTACTTATACTTTAAAATTTTATTTAGTCCAAAAATCAAATGGGAGTCAGTTTGAGCTGTTTAAGCTAGCTGTTAATATTAGCGGTCATATTTCATGCAAAAAGTCCAATTTCATATCACTATCAAGCACATTTAATACTGATAACTGACATGATAAAAGAGGCATGTGGAATGGTTTGATTTATCTTGGACTTTATTTTGTAGCATTCGGTCACAGCTACACTCCTTAGATTAGAAAACTGGGTCAAGTTTGCTATATGTATGTTTTTTTTTATAACAGTAGACCACAAGATCTTTTCTCCCAAACCCCTTTCATTTACAAAGCACCTCTTCAGATTTCAGGAAATATTTCAACAATTTCAGAAATTCTAAATAAATTAACCACAGTAAGCTCAGTCAGTGGGCCTATAAAGTTGTACATGTTTTAAAATGACATATTAGCTCATATGAAGTGTGAGTTGAATGGTTTAAATAGGTAAGATAAATATTGTATTGTACAAATATGTTATACTAGTGCTGCTCAACACCTCGAGGGGAGCCTTGTTGCAGCTGCTGCTTAGAAGTAGGTTACATACAGTCACGTGAAGATACAGTCACAGTGAAAACTGAAAGCAACAATAGGAACTTCTAGTCGTATCCTAGGTTTATAAGCACCAAACATGAGCAGGGAAACCTTCATTTCCATATGAGGAGGAAACAAACTGACAGAACAGCACCTGCAGCCATAGACATGTCTCCTAAAATAACTTTTGGTTTCTTGCATAGTTCTGGTGTTGCTATGGCCCTATGATCTCCACGGTCTCAAGCAGCATCCCATCCGGATACCTTATGAAGCATGTGACGTCTCCAATGTGTATGGGGCAGTTTGCAGCTACAGGGGACATCAAGTGCCTTAATGCCCCTGGATTATTGTAAGTGGGTAGTACAGGTAGAGGGGTGTTTTATTGTCCAGAGGTGTTGGATCTTTGTTCTCATTGGCCAGTGGGAGCCGCCTGTGTCTGCTGGAACACCTCCAGCTCCCGCTTGTACCAGTCGGGGGCCTCCGGGCCGTTCTTCCCCATCGGCTCGTGATCGTAACCGTAGGCGACCGTTATCTCCTCGTCTTTCTGCACGGCTCGCAAGGTTCGGATGCACTTGATGGGCCCGAAACGAGGGTGGACAAACCTGGGCGGACCAATGAACAAAAAGAACAGATCAATTCAGATGCACATGTGAGATACACGATTGTGGGAGTAAGTTTCATTTAAGTTCAGGGAGATTTAAATGTAAATTCTCGGGGCGTCCTGGTGGGTCAAGACCAAGACGTGTACCATGTAAACGCTACGTCTTGGGTTCGAATCTGACTCAAGACCTTTGTTGCATGTCATCCCTCTCTCTCTCCCCGTCTTTCCTGTCTCTCTCAACTTTGAGCTGTCTAATAAAAGGCGAACATGCCAAAAAAAAAAAATCATTGGAAAAAATGTTAATTCTCATTTAAACCTAATTTAGTTTTCTTCGTCATCTCTAACATTACCTGGGTTCGATTTGTGTTTGATTTAAAATACAGATGGTTTTGATTGGCGAAAGCAGCTTTTCACTGCTGTCATCGCCTGTTAGACCACTAAATTAAACCTGCTCATTTGCATCTATCTTGGTGCACCTCACGGCAAAAATGTTGGATTTGGAAACAAATCTACCTAATCAGATCATTCACTTTTACTTATAATGTCAATGAATTGACCTACACCCACACCACAACAATCTTTATCAGGTATCTCTCATTTTCTAGCCTGGTTGTTATATATTTAGCCATTATTTGTAGCCAACAATTCTCCAAAGGACCTCCATGATGAAGCCATGGATGCTAGGGAGATTTGTGATGTAACTATAATGTTTTTATAACCGTTTTAAACCAACTAGGTGTTCAATTAATCTTAGTGTCTCCTCTGTAACCTTGATTTCTTGCTCAGTGGGGTTTTTTGATCACCCCATCTATGCATCCTTCTTCACACTGTACTCTTCTCCTTTCAGTCTGTACTCACGGGTCATATTTGCAGTTGGGGGTAAAGGAGTGGTTTCCCTTGTGTCCCAGAGAGGCGCAGTATCTGTCCGTCTGGTCGAACGGCAGAGGGACGTCAATCACCGTGTCCTCATCCAATGAGATGGTGTTCCCATTCAGCGCCCAATCTCTGCTATCCACCTGGGATGTCAGTGTGGTCATGCCGAAAGAGCCAAATGGTTTAATTAGAACCAACAAAGAAAAAAGATTCCAGGTAGCATCAAAAACAATCCAAGATCTAAAAAAGAAAAAAATACACTTAAATATTAACACTGCAATACATCTCATTTAGTAGGTCCTTAAGCCAACATAGGAGTGAAAGAAGAGTCGCTGGGATGGACGGAGTGGTTGGAGAGGCTCGGGCTAACAGGGACTGGTGGTGGATGTGCCCATATTGCACAGCCATGCCCACCAACATTGAGAGCATATGCTGCAGCAGATGGGACTGTCACAATTTTTGCTTGAATCCATGGCTGACATTGAAGAAGAGGGATTGTGTGTTACTCAACATGAAAGTTTTGATGCACACATGCAGAGTTTTACAAAAATTCCTCCACCCAACCAACAGGATAAACTGGCGAAAAGCAAGGACCCCAGATGGACTGAAAGGGCAAAGGACTAGCAAGTAAGTCCCTTCAACTGGCTAAACTATGCTAACTTCACCAATATGTTACACAGCATGAACACTGGCTTTTTTTGTAACAACCAATCACTGAGCAAGGGACAAGATGTTCGGTTCCCTTTGTTTTTTTTTTTTTTACCATTACTAGAGCTTCTTGCCAACTATTGCTAGGCTAGTTCAGCGAAGTTAGCTAGCTTACTGTGCTAGCAAACAATGTTTTTCCAAAGATAATGGAGAAGTAAGGAAGATACCGCACTTTGTTCCTGCCTGTAGAAACCCTTGTCTGCTAAAGCGGAATCGCATTGGAGGGAATTCACCTTGCACATGCGTAGAACTGTTTAAAATTACAATACTACCCTACTACGCATGTGCGAAATGGGAGCACCTGCTAAACAAAATAGTTTTTTACTAATTTAAAGACATATCTGGATCTAATGCATCTGTCTGTAGCTTACCAAGGCCTTTAACATTACACTGTTTTACCTAAATCAAATAAGCCTTTTGCAGAAAAAAAGATTGGTCTGAATGTGACACACTCTCATTGACTCCCAGCTGAAAAAGGAAGCAGTCTAGTCTGCCTAACGGTATTTTCAGTGAAGACGGAAGTAGTTGGAAGTGAGAACTAACACTTATAATGCTATTGATCTAGAGGCGTGTCTAGTGCTCAGTGTAGTGCAAAGCATGTTGGGAAACTGAGTATCTGAACAATTTCAGTAAGCTGACAACTGTTTCTCTCCACACTGTTATAGTAATGGTTAAGCCCCTTATGTCCATGTCACCTTCCTTTAAGTATCTGTTAGTCCCTAAATGCATGCACGTGTACACTCAAAACATAAACTAACACACACACACACACACACCTCTGTGTGTTATACCTCTGAGTGTGTGATGCGTACTCCATTGTAAAAGGCCACCACAGTGTCCGGCTCAGCATCTGTCTTGGCAAACAGGCCCTGTCTTGCTCCTTTGATCAGAGAGTCTGCCACAAACACCCTGATACACAGGAGAACAGGTATTTAGTGGGTTTAGGTTTTGACTGGCTTATAAAATAGATTAGAACTGTGCTGAAATGGCTCTGCTCCACTACTATTCTCACCTAGATGGTGAATTATCTCTCTCTGACCTACCTTTGGCTCTCATAAGGGTCAGGCAGCAGAGCGTGGGTGGCGATACAGGCGGAGGTGGACTTGTCGTATGAGTACACAGGGCCTTAAAAAAAATAAGTATAGCATATTATTAGCCAGGTGTTTCCATGACTGCCTCCCTCCTTTAAGCACAATAGTATAGCCTGATATTGGAGATGGCAGAACCATGTAGATCCAGAACTGTAGAGTCTTGCAGTATGTCTCGGAGTATGTCCCCTGCCTTACCCAACTTAAGTGCGCTCTGACATCATCACTTACTGTTGGGTGTGACTTCGAAGCGTGGCCGGCCCATCTCCGTGGAGACCAAGGTGGCGAGTCGAGCCTCGATCAGCTCTCCCTCCACAAAGCTTCCATAGAGAGCAGTGTGGCCGTCAGGGTAGATGTACGCCACCGATTCACCGGTCATCTCCCCGTCCTCGTTCACCTCCCCAAACACGCAGCCCCGGTCCTAGACGCACCAAGTTGCACACCAACATGCACAACGCGCAACAAACACAGAATACAAAGATCATTCACCAACACACACGCAGACATATACTGTGCACACACAGTTGAAGGATGGCACAGAGATTCTGAAAAACGTCATTCATTCAAAACTGCATTCATCAAATGTCGACTTAACCTCTCTTATAACTGTGACTCACAGGGTAGTAGACCCAGCATTCCCCACAGCGGTTGTTGTCTTTGTACTGGCCCTTGAACACCAGGTGGCCCTCCCCGTCATACTCCTGAGCGGGCCCGTTCAGCTCGCCTTCCACATAGGTGCCATGGAGGACGCCCCCATCCTCATATGTGTACACCCCCTGGCCCTGTAGGGCATCGTCTACATAGAACCCCTCCAGGGTGCTGCAGAGAGGACAGACAGAAAGAGGGGAGAGCTGCAACAAAGTTAAGTGAGATGATATGTGTCGATATGTAACTTAAACTAGCAGTAAACAGAATTACACCACGATGGGACACTAAAATTCTCAACTGAAACTTGTGAGGAATCTGATCAAAATGACTCATGAGAATCAATTCAGGTTAAGGGCTTCCCATAGACAACCGGTGTATTGATCAATTCTCCAACAAATATGTAATCAATCAAACTGCATCATATACAACCGATATGTCGGTCTAAGCCTAATGTCACTTATTTACAGCAGTATTTTACAGTCATTGATTTGACCATAAACATTCTTCCTTTGTAACCCATTTAGGTCTACTACAGTCAAGGATGTGAGGGAGAGCACGAACAGCAAGAAATGGTAATCTCCCATTAAAAAACAAAGATAATCAAATAAAGGAGTTTACATGACAATTTCTGTAGTCTGAAAATTGTGTTAAGGCTGAATTGTTAGTGTGCATGTAAACGTGTTCCCCATCTGATATGCCCTTAGTGCTTTTGAATGGTGTGCTTAACTACATGCAATTTTTGAACTGGATACATTATCATAGATATTGGTAATTATCTACTATTGGATAGTGCATATTTTCAAACTAAATAATGAATAATCTCAATATGGTTTGAATGTATAAACTGTTTGCTGAAGACATTTTTTTTTTTGCACACTGTTTTGGCAATATTGTTTCTGATAAACAGTCATGCCAATAAAGTAAATGAAATCAATTTATATTGTGTGTGTCTTATCTTTACAGTACCTTCCATCGAAGAAGAAGAACTTGCCCTTGCCATTCTTCTCTCCGTGGGTGAAGTGTCCCTCAAAACGATCACTGGATGAGTAGGTCACTGTGCAGAACCCATGGGGCTGATCATCTTCATCCAATGGACCTGAACACACACACACACACACACACACACACACACACAGAGCTGAGTTGGAACATGGATCATGTTGAGCGGTCTCTTGATAATCAGAGGCCTATACACACATGAGGAAATCTATATACATTACTAACAAGTCAATGAGGCTAATGATACCTTTGTCTTATCTGCCCTCATTCACGTCCACGTGTTTCTGGCAACTCTCCACGTCACCAAAATGTAGTCCCAAGAAGTGACCAATTTGATCAAACAATGATTTTTTTTTTTTTTTTACTTCTCGGACTCAAAGTCAATCCACATAGTTTACTTTATCTGGGAAAAGATTCATTCTGCATAGCACCACAATCATCCAGGGAGTGTCCTACCAAGTCATGCGGCACAAGGCCCTGGAACGCTCGGCATTAGCCCCGATAGGTTCCGGTCTCTGGTACTGAGAGAACATTCAAGCCAGACTCCACTTAAAAATCGGGCAATTTAATGCTGCCTTGCTTATCGGCAAACGTACACACCTCGTAGAACATAACTTCAGATCTCTTCTGAATCATAAGGGTCCACTCTTCAATTCGGCTTGCATCCAATACAACATTTATTTTAAATACATTTTCAACTTTTAGAATAGGTTCGACTCCCAGCAAAATACACCGTGTTCAGCGTTAGCGAGCAGCGGCAAACAATTCTATAAATTGAAATGTTATCGGAACAGCTACTGCATGGTGGGTCACATGTATGCCGAATTAACCAGCAGACCCCAACTAGTCATAAATAATCTTAGGTTATGTTCTACGACGTGTGGACCCTTGCCGATAAACAAGGATCAAATTGCCAGAGTTTTTAATGGAGTTTGGCGCTGGTCTAGCTGGGGAGTGCATCATTTATGCAGCCTAATATTTTATTCATTAAGTTACTTTGTTTCCTCTAAGGTTGTATCTATACATGCCGTTTGAAATTAAGTATAAAATAGCAGCGTAGCCGCTTAAGTCTTATATCCTGTTGTTACACGAGTTACAAAGTGTCCAAACTGTTACAAACACGGCACACTTACCCGTATAATCTATACGCATAAACAGAGCGTAGGCTAGATGTAGCGCACAGTCACCCGTTGAAATAAAAAACTATATTTCAGCATTATATTTCAGTTACTACCTCGTCAAGTATCTCCAGAACCCAGGCAGAGAATGAGGTTGGCCAGGCCGCCCTCACTCGACTGTCACGCGGGTTTCCTTCACAAATCAAGCCCCTGGCGCCTCCAAGTTACCGAGTGGGCCCACTTGACAGAACTGACTCATGAAGATTTACGGAAAACTGACATCAGAATCTAAAATAGCAGAGAAATTTCGTACATGGCCGCATTTTCTGTTTCGCCATATAGTACAAAATCAAATAAATAAAAGACTACGTACCGTCCACGACCTCTTCTATGTTTTCATCATCGCTGTCCATGTTGGATGAGGCTGCAGGATGACCAGAGTAGAGTGAAGATTTCCCTTTCACCCATGAGCGTCATTTGGGCATGGCAAGGTATGACACTTAGCTTTAGCCTGAGTGAGTCCTAATTCGATCTTGTAGTTTTTGTAATTAAAATGGAGAGCATAGGTGGATCTCCCAAAGAAAATGCCCAAAAAATGTACATGGAAGCCATATCTTAAAAGTAAAAGTCACATCAGGAGAGCAATTCAGAACCAATGTTCCCTCTGAGCTGATGACCCGGATTAGAAGTGGCCACTTCTAATTTATAACACTGACCAAATATGTCAGTCTTCAGTCATTGCTCCACTGGTAAATTCTGGAGGTAGCTGTAGGGTCTTTACCATGCCCTATAGGGTTTATTAAATGGATAAACCTGTCTTCACCACTGATTTCACTGAAGTACCTGACTTCATCCATAATACGTTTTCCCATCCCTTCCATGAAAAACTGACATCATCCCACACTGAAATTGTTCAAGGCAAGCAACAGTAGTAGTTGTAGTCAGTAGTAGTAGTAGTAGTAGTAGTAGTAACAGTAGTAGTAGTAGTAGTAGTAGTAGTAGTAGTAGTAGTAGTAGTAGTAACAGCAGTATTAGTAGTAGTAGTAGTAACAGTAGTAGTTGTAGTCAGTAGTAGTAGTAGTAATAGTAACAGTAGTAGTTGTAGTCAGTAGTAGTAGTAGTAGTAGTAATAGTAACAGTAGTAGTTGTAGTCAGTAGCAGTAGCAGTAGTAGTAGTAGTATTAGTAGTAGTAACACTAGTAGTAGTAGTAGTAGTAGTAGTAACAGTAGTAGTTGTAGTCAGTAGTAGTAGTAGTAGTAGTAGTAACAGTAGTAGTAGTCAGTAGTAGTAGTAGTAGTAGTAGTAGTAACAGTAGTAGTAGTAGTAGTAGTAACAGTAGTAGTTGTAGTCAGTAGTAGTAGTAGTAGTAGTAACAGTAGTAGTAGTCAGTACTAGTATTAGTAGTAGTAACAGTAGTAGTAGTAGTAACAGCAGTATTAGTAGTAGTAACAGTAGTAGTAGTAGTAGTAGTAGTAGTAGTAGTAGTAGTAGTAACAGTAGTAGTAGTAGTAGTAGCAGTAACAGTAGTAGTAGTAGTCAGTAGTAGTAGTAACAGTAGTAGTAGTAGTAGTAGTAGCCTATAACAGCAGTATTAGTAGTAGTAGTAGTAACAGCAGTAGTAGTAGTAGTAGTAGTAGCCTATAACAGCAGTATTAGTAGTAGTAGTAGTAACAGCAGTAGTAGTAGTAGTAGTAGTAGTAGTAGTAGTAGTAGTAGTAGTAGTAGTACAGCTTTACAGATGCTTAGCAGTCACACATTCAATATACAAACCAAGTACAACATCATAACTAGTGCACTGCAACACAATTGTTCTTTAAACATTATCGGTCAAAAAATCAAAAACATAAAACATTCAAAACATAAATAAAATAAATACGATTTCATACCTTGATAGTTGAACTAAATAGAGCAACAGCACTGTGTGGTTTTGTGAAACTGGGGCCAGGATCCAAGGCTATGGACTGTGTGTGCTGATGAGTTCAGCTGAGTAGTGGATAGGAAAGTAGTATTCATCCATTTAGCCATCCAGTAACAGTTCCTCCTGTTCTGGGCGGGCTTTGTTAACATAGCATGACACCACTTGTCGATGGGATGTGCCTCACTTACTTTCTCTCAGGAAATACAGTCTGTCAGTAGTTAATAAAGCTCAGGTTGTACAAGCGGCAAAGTGTGAAGAAAGCAATCCTGTATTTTCAGCAGAGCAATGGCAACTGAGTCCCCTCTTCTGTTGGCTGCAGTGTCCCTTCTGTCTGCCCTGCACATGGGTAAGCTAAACTTATCATCTGTTACATGTTAGTTGAAGAAGTGAAAAGGTATGACAGGGCATTTATTTACCGTGTTCGCTCCTTGAACTGCATTGGCTAATCTTTATGGGAGTTTTTCTTTTGTTGGGGCATGCTGACTTGAGGCAGAGGTTGTATCGTATGTACCAGGCAGCAGCTGAAGGACGACTGTTTCGATCACAGTTTTCACTCTCCTGTTGTTACCTTCCCATCTACAGTATAGGCATTCATATCTAACATCAAAAAATCTTCTCAGATGGGGTTCCTTAGGACAAAATCCTGTCAAATGGGTGTTTGTGGTTTGATACGTACATCTAATTTGAGGTCCTTGACGTGAAAATGTTTGGGAACTCCTGCTTCTAATTTCTAAGTGCTTTGCAGTCTGTTCCATTTATAAGGTGCATAGTAGCAGAAACCAACTAACTAAACTAACCAGTTACTGGATTTAAGAGACAGCAATGATGTGAGGTGCAGTGGTAATTCTAGAAGAGGTAGTTTCAAGACTTTTGTCCATCATGGGTAGAAGAGGCTAAAAACATCTTTGTGCTGCATGGATAATGCTTTGTTGGAGTCATTCTCACTACTATGCCATCATTGTCCTCTCTCAGGCTACCTGGCCAGGCGGGTCGGACGGTCCAGAATGGCCCATAAGATCATGCCTCCCGCCATCACCGGACCGCCAGAGTTTGAGAGAACTTTCAGAGCACAGTAAGAAGGCCTGCACTTCTTGTCGTCTGCTGTCGTAAAAAAATAAAGATGAAGATAAGGGTTAGACTGATATATATCGGTTTGCCAGTATACCAGGTTGATATTGGCCTGGATATCGGCCGGTCACGGGAAATCCATGAACAATAGTTCTCCCTGGCAAATACAAAACGGTTGCTCACAGTGTGAACGCAGGGTCATCGCTGTCCTCCACTGATATGATGAAGATGAGGATGTGATTTTACTCAAGAGCTTCAGCAGTGTCAGTCTGTAAAACCTGCAGTGAAACCTGTCTCTCTCTGCCTTAAGGAGCTGTTAACCCACCAAAAGTAATTTCATTATGGCTTTCAATGGAGAGTTGTAGTGTCCCATGATGGTCTAAATGCTGTTTCAAGACCCTGACAATAATACAATTCTGGGAAAAACGTCTACTTGTAGTTTTTTTGGAATTTGTGGCCTTCAAAAACCCATATCAGTCGAACCCAAATGAAGGTGTTATAACATGGTTGACTCTGTGTGTGTTGTGGTCTGTGTTTCCAGTCAAAACTGTGTAGAGTTTTACCCTTTGTTCCTGTTGGTGCTCTGGACCTGTGGTACATTCTTCAGTGAGGTGGCTGCAGCTGGAGGAGGACTGGTGTACACGGTCGCCCGGCAAATGTATTTCAACGGATATGTGCACTCTGCCAAGAAAAGGTCATTTATATCAGTGATAACCAGGCTGTTTTGGGTTAAATGTATGATAAGGTAGAATATGGCGTGACAGAAGTTTCGGGCTCAAATGAGAATTTACTGCTGCTGGAATATTTGACTTGCAGTAATGTGAATTTGACTGAGTACTTTCTGGTTTACAGGATACCTGGTTTTTACCTGTCTTTGGCTGCCTTGTTCTCTCTGTTTCTACTGAGTATCATTGGAGTACTGCGTGGAATACTACACAAGTACTCTGACATCCACCTCTGAAGATTGCAGGTTCATCAAACTATGCAGACTGACAAACAAACAAGTAAATACAGCAGGCCTCTGGAGGGTTTTCCCAAAATATAATTGCTGTAATCAGAGATGTTATCCATTGATTACTCACAACCCAGCAGTGCAATCAGATACCCATTATAGATTAATTTTCCTCCAAAATGCATAGTGTTTCTTCTAATCTCCCAAATACCTTTCAGTTTGAGACAGGTTTTTGGTTAATAACCATGTCATGTTTTTTTTTTTTTGCAGTAACAAAAAGATAAGCATTTTACACAACTATTTTAGATAAGCAGACAGTTTACAATTGTCTTTTCTTGTTGTAATACAACTACATGTAGCATGTTAATTTTTAACCCTACATAATGATCCTGAATTATAAATTTGTATTCTTGACATTGCACTGAAAAACCAAAGCCTTTCAAATTAAATATCAATGTCAAATAAATAGTTTTTTTTTGTTCATGGGCTTTTGTGTGTAGTGAATATTTATTTCAAACATGCTTTGCAAAAGTAAAGGTGATTGTGTTATTTACCTTTCAAGCTAACATTGTAATTGAAGGAATAGCTTACACCAAGTTTTTGGTAGATTGTCCTGTTGGTCAACTTACCTAATAAGTGATGAGAACATTGATACCAAAATCATCCATGTGTCTGTCAGAACATTGTCTAAGAAGATGCTAGTTATTAGATAAGACTTAGCACAGACTTAACTGTCTACAATGTAGCTGGGGAGAGTCAGAATGGATTACACACTCTCCCATCGGGCTAACTTCTGGCAATGATAGTGAAATTAAACTATTACACTATATTCTAATAAATGGTAGCCTAAGCCCCCCTTACTTTGTCTAATAATCTACAGACCACCCAAGCGGAATAATGAGCGATAAGGTGATTTTAACATTTGTGTTTGCTGTCTAGTTCAGACAATCACCAAACATTTTATGGTCCTTATCAAATCTTTGAATCTTGTACTTATCTGTTCATGCAACACACAAACACACACACAAAACTCCATAAGGTCTAGTGAAAGAGTCCAGGCAAAAAAAAAAATGAATGGTTTGTATTTTCCTACCATGTCGTGCAGCGCCCTCTATCGGCTATACTGTGTAGTGGCCTGGTAGAGAACTGGACATATTGAACAGCATCTGAGGTTAGCTAGCTGTGGGGATTGAGGACTGACACAAACATTTTCATTTTCTGCCGGTATTCTGCACTTCACCTCAGCATTTAGTTATTTTTTTCACGTCTCAAGGTAAGTGTGCCAAATTTACGATACTGCTTAGCGGTTATATTTGCGCTAGCTGAAGCTACATAGCAGCCGGTTACTGTGCTGGCTTGCTAACAGCTAGATAGCTAGCTAGCTAGCAGCAGGCCCACTTCAAGGTTTGTTTTTGTTCTGCCAGCTGGGCTCTTGTGTCACCTTTACTAAGCTGGCTAACTGGTTCACAAGAATCGTCAGTAGGCTAAGACCACTGTCATGTTAGGCTGTTTGGCTCAGTTCTTGTTAGCTTTGCGCTAGGCTATAATGTCAGGTTTTTGATCTGATTTTTAACCCCATGTAGCCAGCCTCGGTGCGTACCATTCACTGGTATGGAGAGACTGTCACGTCCATCTCCATTCAAAAATCTGTCCATTTAATCCTAAACATACAAACCTTGTACAACATGACTTCAGACGTATTTATGAGTCATGAGGGTCTTCTGATGAATTCGCCATACAAGTGACGCCCCAGTAACACTCTCTGTCCATTAAATTTCAACTTTAAAATTGACTGACGCTTCGAGCTACCGCCCACCACGGTGTATTTTGGTCGAAGAAGATTGTGGGAGTATGCGAACCAATTCTAACAGTTGACAATTTCTAGTCAGAAAATGCTGCTTGAATATATGCCGAATAAAAGAGCGGTTCCTAACGATTCAGAAAAGGTCTTAACTCATGTTCTACCGGGTGTACGTTTGCCGACAAGCAAGGCAGCATGGAACTGCCCGATTTAATGAATGGAGGTCGGCGTGACTTTGGCTCAATGCAAACTTCTTTACGACTTTTTCAGCGTCCCTGAGAGTCGCAGCCCTGCATTCCAAAAAGGAAGACGAGTACTTCACCATGAGCTCAGACGATGGTGAGACAACATACACACACACACACACACACACCATAGTATATCTCTAGATTACATGCTAAGCACTGCACTTGTGTGCTACTGTCCCATTAAACTGTAAGTCAATGTGTTGCAGGTGACATGGAGAACCAGGCTGAGCTGGAAGAGAAGACAAGGCTCATCAACCAGGTGTTGGAGCTTCAGCACACTCTAGAGGGTGAGACACACACACACCATAACAACATTTTAAATTTCAGCCACAGAATTTTGCAAAACAGATTAGGATGGCATTGCAAGATGTAAAATCTCTTTTATAAAGTTAAGACTGTATTACCTTGTATATTGTGTTATTTGATGTCCCTCCACCATGATACCAGGGCATTATGTTGTCTTCTTATGAACAAAATAACTGATAGAAACTTCATCCCCCTATAGAGTAGATGATCTGATTACATTTTTGGAGCACCTTGCTGCATACATTTGCATAATAATGAGGGCAAAACCATCCATGTTATGTGAAGACAAGCATAATGACATAGAAATATTTGCTAATGAATGCATTAATTATGTTAATTAATGACATCATTAGCATAACTGGATATGTTTAATATATCATGGTGATTATGACAGGACATTAGGCAGCTCAAGGGCCTTTTGTTTTTTCATATGGAAATGCAAAATGAAATAAAGTCGGCTCGTGCCTGAATGATGATGTTGAAGATGGCGGTTATGTTTTCGCTGTGTTCAGACCTGTCTGCACGGGTGGACGCCGTAAAAGAGGAGAACCTGAAGCTGAAGTCGGAGAACCAGGTTCTGGGTCAGTACATCGAGAACCTCATGTCTGCCTCCAGTGTCTTCCAGACCACTGACACCAAAAGCAAACGAAAGTAAGGAGAGCCTTGACCTAGAACCCCCCCCCCCCCCCCTCCCCCATCCCCAGCTCCCCTAACTTGAACCCAAACCATCCTGGATCACTGGACTCTGTAGCTCATCTCTTAGTCAGGCTTAGCTGCAGCTCTAGCTGCAACTCAGACCCACGTTTAACCCTCCTAACAGCTGGTCATTGGTGTTCCAATGTCTGCTCCCCCAATCCTCATCTTCCACCGGTTCCTAACATAGCGAGCGACCAGCGGCATGAGAAAGTAAATAGCGTCCAGTAGTTTCAATGAAGCTTCCACACTGACATCGAACACAGTGAGTCAACTCAGTCCGGTTGTGTTGTCTCTATTTCAGCCAAATCTGACAGATAAACCCTGCCTCCAAACTCTGGCTATTGGTGAAAAACTGGACTAGTGCTTCCTGTATTTTGTTCATACAGGTAGAGATGGATGAGGCAAGGCTGCACATATCTGGGTCCTGTTGTTTATACAGTTCAATGATTACTAGGTCTTGGCAAAGAGTAACAAAAGTAAAGCTGTGGATGTCAGTTTTGGAAGCAGATCATCAAGTTGTAATTGTACATCTTAGTCTGTAGCTATAGTTACTACAGCTATAGCCAAGTGCTGTGATTTACAAGTAATAAACTTGCAAGCCAGCTCCTGATTGGTCAATGGTCTGGTGGTTATTGGTGCTGTAAATTAAGTCAGACTTGGTACAGTTGTCAGATCTGATTAAATATTAACTTTGAGAGCATTACATTGCATTATGAGGAAGAGTTAACTTTATCAAAAGACAGGAAAAAAGTATAAATGAACACCTACACTTAAAGCGGATTGGTTCATGTTTTGTACCTCAGCAACACTGTTCACTCACAGTATGTTAAGAATCGGTGATATATTGGTGTTCCTCTTTCTCTCATATCCTGTCACCACCCCCCTCCCCTCCACCGCCCTAAAAGATTTTTATATAGTTCCGATATCAAATGTTTACGTTCAACTTTCCTTTTTCCTTTGGTATTTATTATTCAGTATTGCTGTTGTTGCCATGATCAGAATTTTCATTTTTGATTTTTTTTTTTGGCTATACAGATGGTTTTACTGTTACTGCTTATAATGTGACCTCTCTAAAGAGAGGAGGGGTGTTTAAAGGCCCATTTAAGACTGCCTTGTCTTTGTCATTTCAGTACAACAGTCACAGTTTTGTTGTCATGATGTTGCAGCTTCTAGCTAGTTTGGACTAAACTACACTTCTTTGACAGTGACGCTCGCCGTTCTCCTGTTTTGTAGCCAAGATGCCGATGTGTCAATCTCATTTTGTACTTAAAATGAGTCTAGTGTATGTGCTTAATATTAAACTGGCAAAATCCAGCTTTGATTTTCTAATTAACCTCTCTCAACACGTCCTAGGTCAATATGCATATACTGTGTTTTTATGCATAAATGTTGAAGAAAGTACATCCGTGTGCTTTTGAAGATATTTTAACCCTGTTGTGTTTGTACATTGTTTACATATTGTTTACTGTTTTACGTTGCTAATTTCAAATGCATTTGGTTTAATAAAGTGTTTATGCCTTTTTGATGATATCTGTGGCAATGTTTCCCTCAGCTAATCAACTATTTATATTTCACATGCTCACAGGGTCACTAAGGGTGCTCGCAAGGACAAGTGACCCCACTGCTTTTGAGTGCTGCATTTTCACAGAGATGGTATATACTGTATATGTATGGCTTAGATGATCAGTGATCTGTGTAGTAGTTGTGCCCATAGCTGTGATATAGACTGTGGGCAGAGAGCAGAGTTAGGAATCCCAACAGTTTTAGCCTTAACACATTCATTTGGATACTCTGCTCCTTTCTGAGTGAATTACGCTGTTTGGATGGACCCAAACTCTGGTTTCTTTCCCGTTGTGTCTCCTTGTAGGAACAGAAGGTATTTGGCCTTGTTTCTCTTTGTACCCACCTGTGTCTGGTAGCAAGGTAGAGGTACAATTACAATACAATACAATTTAGCCTAAAGCCGTGTTTACTCTGTGGTTGTACAACAGTGTCCTTATATTTTATTCATAAGCATATTATGTTTTTCCTACAAAGCAGTTATTGGTATTATGACAGACCGATAAATTGGACTGTTATTAAAAATTGGATAGCAGCCAGTCAGTGTCATCTGGTACGATGGACATGATGCACTTGGTTTATTATTATGGGTTTCACTGGAGAGTTTGTGTCCCACCATCTAAATACTGTTTCTGAGGCTTTTCCACCCTGACAAGAATACAATTCTGGGGGAAACACTGAATACTTGTAACTTTTTTGGCATCAGAGCGGTCAGATTCACAGATGAAACCCATATCAGTTGTACAAACCAAGAGTTGACACGGCCTTGAAACCAGTCTGATTGCTTTTTGCCCCCAGTTTGACTTGGTGTTGAGAATGACATGAAATACAATATACACTGCTATGAATGGAAAACACAATCTGCAGTCCATGTGACAGATTTTGCACAAACAGTACTATTTGTCTTGTGGGTGAACCTGTTTTACACATTTCATGCAAATGCAGGCCTATATAAACTCCAAGCAGTTGAAATGAAATACTCCACAAGGTGTAACCCGTTATTCTTTATTCGTTTAAACAAAAATAGAATGTAATAAAGTAATAAATTACTCTTCTCTGGAGTGGCTTCCTCCCGCTCTTACGATAACTGTCTCTTTGTCTTCAGACAAACTGTTGCCCCAAGTCAGCAGTCAATTCAGAGAGTGGATTTCAAAGGCCTCAACGCAGCTCAGAGAAAACACAATAAATATGGGTCAATTCCGCATATCACAGTCACTGTTTGTTTAGGCACTTCAGAAATTCCTTGTGAAAATATCCCTGTAATAAAGGTCTTAGTCCGCTAGGGGGAGCAGTCTGTCCAGGCGACGCGCTGGGCCGGAACGCTGCGTGTCTGGTTTCCCCTCTGTTGTCTTTGGTCGTCAAACTTTAATGGATATCTGACAGACGGGAACAAGAGTGAGTGTTAAGCAAACCTTGGATGAGGTGATACCACACACAGTGAGTCCTGCTCGGTTATTAGATGAGTGTGGAGACAGAAACACTCGTAACTTCACTTTCAGTTCAGTCAAATTCATGACGTGGGAATCATGCCGCATTATGTTGAAGAAATCGAGAATCAAAGGTTCACCGTTTGATTTTCAGTTTACATTTTGAATTTTATTTACACACAAACATACATGCACACACACAAATATTAAAAAGTGGACAAGGTAGTTTATAGGGAACTAAAAGAATGACAAATACTATCCACTTTCAATTCCTCACTTTCATACGCACAACCACACACACTCACATTGCATCTACATCCCAACACCACACACAGACCTTTCAACCAGCACCAAATATTTGAGTTACAACTAACTGACCATACACACCCACACAAACTTCTTCAGAACTGATGCGTTAGTCCTTTATGTTAGCAAAGGTTTCAACATCATTGGCCAGAGTCAGCTGTTCAAACGCAATGCAATTTGCCAATCATTGCTGGGAAGTTTGGTCATGTCCACCACAGAAACCGTTCCTGACAGTTTTAGTAACATGAGGATCCAACGAGAAAAAAGAAACCCATATTTTGTGCTGATAATGAAAAATGGGTTTGTTTCCAACAGCTGCTACTATCAGCATACAGCACTTAGTACAACGCTCAAACACTTAGCAGAATGTACCTCAACACAGCCAAAGGGCTCCATGCTGACTTTTTATGATCAGAGACTACCAACTGTACTACTGTTACTTTCTCCATTTTCAATACAGAACAACTATAATAGTGTGGAATAGTATGAACATGGCCTTTGGAGGGCTTTGCCAAAACTTGTAATTTGTGTCAGCATTTTCGGTCAACCATAATTTCATAATAGCTGTGAATGCCTTTATCTCTGTCCTGAATCAAAATGTTCTAAAAAGGTCAAATCTCCAGCAACACTTGTAGTATAAAGAACAACTTTATTGTTAGACCAACGCGTTTTGGCTTGTGGCCTTCATCAGGGTCAAAATGTTGGCAGTCATTGTGTGTTTTATCTACTCAGACAGATGACATTGCACTGTCGTATGGAGTTTGGTGCCACCTGAGTTCAAATGGCATTGTTCTCACCTGGCCAAACGAGCTGAACTCAAGGAGTCAAATGAACTGCTCCAAACATGCTTGGTGTGAACGTGCTCTAAGAGTCTTACTAGAGCGGGATAAAAATGACAGGTTGAGAGGGGATACCAGAGTGCCGTATGCAAAAGTTAAAAAACGTGTGCAAAAGTAAAAAAAACATGTCTTTCCATTATAACTGAGATACCCCTGATGAAGACATGAATGCCAAAACATATACTGTAGGTACACATAGAGAAATCAAGGCCTTTTCAATGTTTGCACACAAAAGAAGAGTGCCTTGGCTTCATTTTTGGATCTTGCATAATACAAATCAATGAGACATCTCCTGTTTGAGAACGTATGGGCTGACAAAGCAGCTTCATGTTTTGTCATTTTGTAGGAATGCTAGGCTGGGTAGTCAAGAGACGGAGGTGACAGCTTTCTCACTCTCTTTTTTTATTTTGCCCTTATGCTATTGTGCATACACACACACACACACACACACACACACACACACACACACACACACAAGTGAACACACAAAGTCTGACAGATACACACACACACTCAGATCGCACCTCGCTCAGTAGAACCCAGACGTCAGAGTCGGAGTGAACCACAAGGCGTAGAGCTGAGATCGGCTGCAGCGCTGCCTCAATCTGACCCTCAGCTACCCCGTCCTGAAACACACCTGAAACACACACATACATACATTTTTGGAGCATGAAAAAGGATAATTTACAGATTTACTGAATATTGGCACAAAATATCAGCTATCGGCAGCTTCAATTAAAAAATAATGGTATCGGCTTTCAAAAACCTATATCGGTCTAATGTTAGTTAGTAGTTAGTCATTGGTGGTGAGTGACGTTCTCCCATTTTATCAGCCATGATGTTATTCCAGGCCTTATCTCTCTCCCTTTACAACCAATGCTATCAAAGAGTCAGACAGGCCTGTGGATGTGTGTGTGTAATAATAAACATATTCATTTATACTTGTGTGGAATCTGATCAAAGTGTCTCATTAGTTCAGTTCAGGTTAAAGTCTTCCCATAGACAACCAGTGTAGTATTGATCAATTCTACAGTAAATATATTATCAATCAAACTGCATCATATCCATCACATTGGTCTATCAGTCATTGATCTAACCCTAGAGTACCTAAACACACAATAATATTTCTAGTATTCTATAGTCTTACCCAATTTCTCTATTGGGATAACTAAAACGTCATCTTATCTCTTGAACTATTTGGTGCTTCAGTGTGTGTGTGGGTGTGTGTGTGTGTGTGTGTGGGTGTGGGTGTGTGTTGATGACAGGCATGGTTACAGCATGTGTCACAGAAGTGGGAGAGTGACTGACTGATAGTACAGTATAGTGTATTTACCGACAATGATGAAGCCGTTATCAGAGCCTTTGTAGCGAGGAGACGAGCCAGCCACCAGTTTGTCTCGCTCCGACGCCTGAGGGAAGAGAACGACAGACAACAACATCATTTATTTATTGAACATCAACACACACTATAAACTATTGGTGGCTCCTGTCCAAAAAACATTGGTATTGGTATCGGCCTTCAAAACCCCATATCGGTGTAACCCTAATCAGTTATGCGAGTCACTGCTCATGCGGTTCTTCCACTCAGACAGAAAGCTGCAGGATGCAACACAAACCCGTGGACGTCATCTCCTGAAAAGTTGATGCTCTGAAGATCTGAAGAGAAAAACGGGGCTTTTATTCCAGGAGGCTGATGCCGTGCGCTTTTACCGCCTCTCCCTGACCTTGCTGCTATCAACTGATTGTGAGGTTAGGCTGAAATAAGAATGCGACTTCCCACTGAAACTTAGTGAATATGATCCGACAGATTGCAGCGGCGTGGTAAAGCACAATCATTAACTGCTATCGCAAAGCTGTTATGGTTTGCCTTCACTTTTAAGTTCCAAGGTCTAGCTCGGTGTCAAACATAACCGATATGACACACTGACTGAAGATGTTTTTTCCCATATGAATATGCGGACAAGCGGAGTAAAAAAAACAGTAAATTCAGCTTATTTTGGCTCATAAATCACCAATATGTATTTCAATATTGTAAGTCCATAGCATCGTTTTGTGAAATCAGGACCTAAATATCTTGTTGATATCAGTTCAAAACAGTTTCCACAGCTGGTTTGACAAAAAGTGACACAAACTACTTATTGGCATGAAGGTAAAACACATTACAATCGTGTGTTTCTGAAAAAAATCTTTCATTTCAGGTAGTGAATTAGTTCCACTATGGACAGTATTGTGCAGATGAAGAGCTTCAACTTCATTCACTCTTTCCTCTGTTTCTCACCTCTGTGGTTAAGCCTACAGACTGGACTCGGCATTAACACGGCTGTGTAACGTGGTTTCCCCCTTATCTTCCACGCAGCGATTCCGTGTCTGTCTAGCTTTACTCTAAGGTCACCTGCGGCATGACCACTTTTCCCCTTCGGTGTGACGGGGAGTGTCAGGTTGACACACACACACACACACACACACGCAGAGCCAGCGGCAGGCAGTTGCAGTGATAGTAGATAGCTTGTGGTGGGTGTTTCCTGTTGCCTTGCCACTCTTTCCCAAGGCTTCAACACCTGAGACGGAAACCAAGATCTGCTCAACGGCAGTCATGGAACTAAAGAACACAACCCCCCCCCCACACACACACACACACACACACACACACACACACAGGCAAGTTACTCACATTGCTGGACAGCACTTCCACTGTGGTGTTGTAGAATTTATCTCCGTTAGTCTCAATATTTCCACTGCGGAACAGGTACCTACAATATAGAAGACAGATATGGGTTGATGAATTCGATGCAATATTTTTTAATTGAAGCTGCCAACAGCCACAGATATCTTTACATGTGAAAGTATTCAGTGTTGGAGGGCTTTCTGTTCTGACTGTGGATAATCTGGCTAATTTGTAACAATTGAACACTTCGGTGTGTTGGCCTAAGGAGCGGTGATTGTACAAAAAAGCAGGTAAACAGGTATGTGAGTGGCAGCCCTTCAGTCGTGGGAACGCAGCTCTTTAATGCCAGAGGGTGGAACGAGCTGGAGTGGAGAGAACACTTGTATTGACAGACATTCACGCAAATTCAAGCACTGACACACACACACACACACCTCACGGCATCCTGTTACTACCTGCTGCCAACCACTCAGCACTGAACCAAACAGCTAATTAGCAAGGGATGAGAAACCTCATGGTATCTCCTAATTACGTTTCAGTGTGAATGATCGTGTGTGTGTGTGTGTGTGTGTGTATGTGTGTGTGTGTGTGTGTTTATTCACATCTAAAAGCAGTAGCTACCCATGACAATACATGTGACCTAGCCCATATCAAGTGATCTTATGAAATAGATTTCTTTTGTTGCAGCTGTTCTTGAATTGTTCTCATATTCCATACTGACAGGTGATGAATATTTGTATTGTGTGTGCATGTGTGTGTCTCTATACATGTAACCCTATGGAATCTCTTAAGATAAGCATTGTTCAAATAAAGATTCAGTCACTGCTATATGTATGTACCTTTGACCTGAATGCAAATGGAGTTCCGCCCGTCTGTCACCATCTTTACATTTTTTGTCTATCTCTATGTTTTTGTTTTGTTTTTTTCCCCTCTGACAGAGGTGTTGGTCGCACTGCTCACACTGCAGATAAGGGATGCACTGAAGTTTCACTATGGCTGTTTGTACACTGCAAAAAGTCTGAAAATGTCACTGAATTTCCTGAATCAAGTGATATGATCTTGATACTAGTGGAGTGATGCGCCTTATCGTCACTTGTTTCTAGAGAATTCTTTAAATCGCAAATGTCAGCAAATGTTTTCACTTTGTTTAAGGAAAACAAGATTTTACAATATCAGATTAAATGAATTGTTAAGATGGGTCAGGGATGTATTAGAGGGTAAATCTATCTATCTATCTATCTATCTATCTATCTATCTATCTATCTATCTATCTATTTAAATTAATATTACACACCATAGTAAGTAGCATGAAACTGGTGTGATGAGAAGGGAAAAAGCATGATGAAGTAATGCTTTTTTGAAAATATAATTGATTTTTGTTAATATTAGTGGTTGGGTGCCATATGATGATCACTGACTGAAGGTCATAGTTTACTTGCCTTTTTATTTACCACTAGATTACTGTCCATATGTCAGTTTTGACAACTGGCCCCCTTTGAAAAAGGAAAGAATCAAGCACACCGATATCTTGCTTTTAAGTGGTGTGAAAACCTTGTAACTCAAATTTTGGTGTTGCTGCTTGAATTGCAACTTACGTGGTTCCATGTATGTGATATTCATGACTATAAGGCTCATGTAACCCAATTCAAAAACCCACTGTCCTCTGAAAATGTAAACATTTTTCTCTTCTCCTGAAGTTTTCACTCGGCAACCACAATCAGTGCATAGCCTTCATTCCTCTGAAAACCTGGAAAAGGCCCAGCTGTGTCAACTTTTTTTCAAAAACGATTCAAACTGACCCTTCAACGTGGATGGGCTGGGGGAAGCGGATGAGGACGTGGTCGCCCTGGACGGGTGTTAGTGCCCAAAAGAAGTCCTGGCCTCGGTAAGCTCTGTCCAGGCTGTGCTGCTGGTAATGCTTCAGGCTGCTGCTCACCTCTGCAGCCGGGTTACTGTGGGCCTGGTACAGACTCTGCTTCCCAAAGTCCTTATCCTGGTGGGGAGGGAAGACACACACACACACACACACACACACGCACACTGTTTGTCATACCGCAAGCCTGTACAAAAACAACTTTGGCCACCTTTCCACCTGCATTAAAGCTGCATCGTAGGATGCAGGCTAACAGGTTTCAGAAAACCCAAAAATAGATTTTAACTATCACAAACCCAAAAAAAGATTTTAACTATCACAAACAGGAGAGATGTGGGCGGAAATCTGCGTTCTGGTGAGGGAAACAGAAATCTGAATTCAGTGTGTTTATCAGAGATGCATATAAATGCCAGGTGTAACTGTAATTAATCTGAATCATATCTAGAAACATGGATATGTGCTGCATGTTAATGCCAGGTGGAAAGGAGGCCATTATAACACAATCAAGACATCTGACAGTTGGCCAGGAAAGTAGAATCAAAGCAAGAGGGTGGAAGAGAGGTAAAAAGAAAGACAGAAGGTGAAACCATGAAGGTTGCTACATCAACCCAAACAAGCACTTAAGTTTCACAATAGGCAAGGCAAGGCAAATTTATTTATATAGCACATTTCATACCCGAAGGCAACCCAAAGTGCTTTACAGAGTACACAGGCACAAGCACAATGATAAATGATAAAAACAATAAAAGCAAGCAAGCAAAAGCACATAGAATAAAAACAATAAAAGCAAACAGGCAAAAGTACACAGAATAAAAAAAAAACCAATAAAACAAACCAACAAATAAATTTGATTTAAAAGAAAATTAATTAAAAGCAATGGCAAACAGGTAGGTCTTTAGCTTGGATTTGAAAGTAGTCAGCATTGTCTCAAGTCTTAGCTCTACTGGCAATTTGTTCCACATGTGAGCAGCAGGGAAGCTAAAGGCAGCTTCACCATGTTTAGTTTTGACTCTGGGAACAGCCAGTAATCCAGAACCAGCTGACCTGAGAGGTCTGCAAGGTTCATACTGGGTCAGGAGATCTGATAAGTATCTTGGACCTAATATAAACCGTTCAGTGATTTATGGACAAGCAATAGAATTTTGAAATTGATTCTGTGAGAAACTGGTAGCCAATATAGTGATCTGAGAACTGGAGTTATATGCTGAGCTTTTTTGGTCCTTGTTACAATCCTGGCAGCAGCATTCTGGATCAGCTGAAGCTGTCTGATTGCTGTCTTAGACAGACCTGTGAACAGTCCATTGCAGTAGTCTAGCCTGCTAGAGATAAAAGCATGCACAAGTTTCTCTAGGTCATGTTTTGACATCAAGTCTCTGATCCTTATGATATTTTTAAGGTGATAGAAGGCTGATTTTGATATTGATTTAATGTGACTACTGAATTTTAGGTCTGAATCCAGGATAACACAGAGGTTTCTAGCTTGATTTTTACTCTTCAAGGACAGACTATTAAGGTGAGCACAGACTTTAAGTCTTTCTTCTTTGGCCCCAAAAACAATGACTTCAGTTTTGTCCTCATGTAACTGGAGAAAATTTTGGAACATCCAGCTACTAATTTGTTTAAGTCTATTGAACTGTATTCGTTTGGTGACACAGCTATATATATTTGCGTGTCATCTGCGTACATGTGATATGAAACCTTAAAATTTTGAATAATTTCAGCTAGTGGGAGTATGTAAAGATTAAATAACAGAGGTCTGAGAACCGACCCGTGCGGAACTCCACACGTTGGGAGACGCTCTGATGTACAGCTACCGATTGATACAAAATAGTCTCTGTCTTGAAGGTAGGACTTGAACCAATTTAGGACCATGTTAGAGAGACCAAACTAGTGTTCAAGTCTTTCTATTAATATATTGTGATCAACCGTATCAAATGCAGCAGTAAGGTCCAATAACATGAGGACAGAGACTTTACCAGAATCTGTGTTGAGATTAATGTCATTCAGAACCTTGATAAGAGCAGTCTCGGTACTGTGATGGGGCCTAAATCCAGACTGGAAAATGTCAAGGTAGTTATTTACTGCCAGAAAGTTGCTGAGTTGTCTAAAGACAACTTTCTCAATAATTTTACTAATAAATGGCAGGTTTGATATGGGCCTGTAGTAGTTTAGTACAGATGCATCCAGATTAGCTTTTTTTAAAAGTGGCTTGATTACTGCAGTTTTCAGGGCTTTGGGGAAGACCCCTGAAAGCAGTGAACTGTTGACTATCTGTAATACATCTGTTGCCAGGCAACCAACTTAAAAAACACTGAAGGCAGCGAATCAAGGCAGCACGTGGAGGGTTTGAGATGTAAAACAATTTCTGCAAGAGTTGTGAGGTTTATGACATCAAAATGAGTCATCTTTACCAGATTAGTTCTAGTTGATTGCCGAGGCGTTATTTAATTTAAGTGAGGAAGCACTGATAGTTTGCCTAATCTTTTGAATTTTTTCTGTGAAAAGCAAAGTCATTACATGACTTTGTAGAATTGAATTCAGGAGGCATTGGTACTCGTGGGTTGGTGAGTTTATCCACAGTGGCAAACAGTGTGCGTGCATTATTATTCTCTGAATTAATGATCTGAGACAGGAATGATTGTCTTGCATTTTTCAGCTCTAAATAATATTTGTGGAGACTCTCTTTGTAGAGATCATAGTGAATTTGGAGTTTAGTTTTCCGCCATTTACGCTCAGCTTTTCGACACATTCTTTTTTTGGATTTTGGCCTGAGGGGCGTTCCTCCATGGTGCCTTTTGCTTACCAGAAGTGACTTTGACGCAATTTCATCAATGACATTTAAGATTTTAGAATTAAAATTGTCCAGAAGATCATCGACTGACGTTGACAGAGAGGAGGGTATCATGGAGATTGCCTGAGAAAATGCTACACTACTGTATTCACTGATATATCGCTTTTTGACTGTTTCAGACCTAGTGCAAGTGTCCACTATGACAGTCATATCAATATATCAATATGGTGTTATGGCACAGTAAAAATCATATTACTGTAAAACAGTTTTGGAAAGATGGACTCACCTTCAGATGCTGCATTTTCCCAGGCAGAGAGGAGTGTAGGCCTACATGCTGGAAGAGGGAGGGCTTGTACCTCTGCTTGAGCAGCGCCTTCTGTTTATTGCAGTCTTTCTGGATGGGGCAACACACCAGTATGAATATCACTACATGGCACAGAGCTGCGGGTGTTGTAGTCCAATAACCTGGAATGCATTATTAGATTGTGTACATTCTTCTAAAAAAGGGTTCTATATTGTACCAGAAAATGGTTCTTTAACCCCTTAAGAACATATGAAATGTCCTTAACCAGCAGTACTAATGGAACTTTTTAAGAACCACTCTAGGTTCTTTATTCTGGTTTACCAGGTTGAGAGGGTTCTTTGAGTCATTATGGTTTTATATGGAACCACTACCCTAACCCTGAAAGAAGGGTTATTTTATTTAGACTTTTTTGGATGTAGTCAAAGTAAGCTAGGTGTAATCGGTGCCATCATGTCTGCAAGCTACTTCACTCAGGTTACATTTTAAAGATAATACCAGTGTTTTTTTTTGTAGGTTTGTGCCAGTTTTCTAGGTTGTCCCTCTCCTTTCCATTCTTCCTGCTGGTGTCTGCACACAGTCAGCATAGTTGGAGATATCAGGCTTGTTTTCCTCCCTTCAGAAGAATTAATTTACTGCCATTCATTCTTGCACAGTATGAAAAACAACTTCCACAGAGCGAGGTAATCCATCACAGTAAATATGAAGCCTTCATTTGTTTGGTCAAAGTTTCTGCTCTTGTGTTATTCATTGTGCCTGACTTGAGTGTTTTCATAATCAGCGCTGCGTTACGTTCCGCTCTGCTTTCTGTCAGTCACCTGACACCAACAGGAAGAAATGGAAGTCTCCACCAGAAAATAATCCTCCAAAAACATGTCACCTCTAAAACTTTACTGTCACATCCATGTCTTTTGATTTAGTATGTCTTTGTTAGGCGGGACGACAGTTCATTTCAAGCTAGGTTTGACACTGTAAAGTTTGGATTTTGACTACAAGTCTAAATGACAACAGTCATAGTTAAATGTCAATTTTCTTCTTTGGCCCATAACACCCACACAATACCAACAAAGAGGTGGGGCTAAGTTAGAAAAACACACTCATCTGCTGCTTGTAGAGTCAACATCCAAACCACATAGTACATACCACACATTCATATGACATTTGAGAGCACTTTGAATTAATTTACAGAGCATTTACTTGAGCTACAAGCTCACCTTTTTTCTAAAATGGCGAAGAAATCATGAAATTAGAGCCAGATTGGGAAAAAATTTTTAGAGCAGAAACTTTACACATAATCGCATGACAAATCCTGTGGTTAGTTCTCACGTGTGTTTTTTCTGTCTGTCTGTCCAATTTCACCTCTTGGCAGAATGCCCTTCTGTGCCAGGCGACAGACAGTGTCTCAGACAATGACAGATGATGAAAAACCTGTCATTCTAGTTCACTGGCTTCCCTATCAATTACAGTAAACTGACAGCACCACCAGCCTTGACATTAACATGGGGAATGTTGGTGCACTTGTTCCCATTCTCTTTATTGGCAAAATAAAAAATGCCAAGGCATGGTGGAGGAGTCACTTTGCAAAAGGTCAAGAACGATCACCGTTGGAGACAATGCGGACAGCAGCAGAATAAGCTTCAATATCCTAGATCACCAACATTACAAGCAACCGATAGTAAGGAGGTCAAAGGTCAGGGAGGTCACTTAGTGCCCTTACAATATTCCTGTGACCATAGAATGATCATGTAAGAGCGAATGCTAGAAAAACAAATAGAATAAGAGCTGAGGAGAAAGACAGAATATATCAAATTTCCCTCAACCTGTCTCATCTACTTGTGCTTCAGTTAGTGAAGCGTTGGTGGATTTTTTTCCTTTAAGGTGGTTAGAAGATTTTCTGGGTTTAAGGTGGTTTAAGTTGCTTTAAAGGTTTTCTGGGTGCAATGTGGCTCACCGCATCTTTCTCGGGGTTGCAGACTTTCACCCACAGAATGTGATCTAACAGCCAGTCGATGGGTTTGTCTTTATGGAACATCAGGAAAAACTCGGCGATCATCGGGAGGTCGCGGGTACGAAACATCTTGCCTGGGGGATCACACACACACGCACACACACACAATATGAGCATTGTTCAAATACAGACACGTAAGCAGTCTTAATGCCACTAAGATATGAATCAGTATGTGGGTTTACTTACACACGCTCAAGTATGTGTGTATGCACCTATTTCAATGTGTTTATTTCATTCCCCCCACACACACACACCTATAAATCCAAGCTGGGAGAACTCCAGGAAGAGCCACTGGTTTGCAGCCTGCTGGGTGGCGTAGGACTTCATGGTGTTGTAGTAGTCTGCCTTTGCAACAATGTCATCCTCCAACTGGAAAACACACACATACATTCTATAGGAATCTATAGGATAGACCATTAAATCTTATCCCAACCTCTCCCCTTATATTTCCTCAGAATGCACCACAGAATGCGGGAGAACTGCAAGGAAATGCAAAGACAGCTGGTTATTTGTCACTGAATCATAAGTGATTTCTGCAATATTTCAGCCTCGTTCCTCACTCCTCCCTGATGTGTCATTTCTGGAGAAAAGATGACAAGCTAGTGAATGTTGAAAACCTGTGATAAATGGACAGAGTAGAGAGATGACAGACAGATAAAGACAGAGAAGACAAAGATAGAGTAGGGTATGGCTGAAATAATGAGATTTTGGCAGAGGGAAACGTGTGAGGAAATGAATGTGTGAGGAGCTATAAGGACTTGTAATGGTGAATTGGGTTGAGCGAGAAGAAATATATTATCACTGTAGGGCCCAAAAATACATACATACTGCATGTATTCATATCTTTGGCATGTTTTCATCTGTTCTACTGCTTTTGTACACCCTCATGATGCTTTTCATACATTATATTCATATATTTTGACTACATTCTAGTGTTGAATGGAATTGGCGGCGTTATGTTGGTCTGAACCTAAAACAGAGTAGACAGTTGTGGATTTAGAAATAACAGACATGATTAAAAAAAAAGACTGAATGTTAGCTAAATTGACAGCTATACAGGACAAGGCGACAGCAAGACAATGTCAAGTACACAAGTCAGACTAGAGAGCCTGACCTTTGACCCCTACCTGAACATAATATGTCCCTTTGTCCTGAGCGTAAAGCATGAGGAAGCTGAAGTCCAGATTCTGCTTGGTTCTCCATCTGAGGACAAGCATGGCGCACACACACACACACACACACACACACAGACACACACACACACACACACACACACACACACACACACACACACACACACACACACACACACGATGAATTCTCGCTATCTTCAATTTACTTAACCATTTGTTAACCAGGCTGGTCAATTATGATGAAATTCTTATTTACTTTCTCTTACTTCTTTTTTCGCTAAAAACCTTCCTTATGTACTTTGTCTATGCCAATTTCCTACTTTTTCTTCCTTCTTTTTAAAGAGAAGATGAAACTTGAATCTTATCTGAGGGGAAATTGGGTTGCTGCAGAAGCAAACAATAATAGGATGCAGAAAAATAAAATAGGATACAAATAAGAATAGAGCAAATAGGGGGTATTAAACATTACACAGCTGACAGTTACCACATTTCAAGAACATATTAAGTGGAAATGTAGGAATTTGTGAATGTACTTGACTCTGTCCTTGGAGTCTCCAAACGTCTCTTTGAGGCTGGTGAAGTTGGGGTAGTAATACTGTGAGGGGGAGACGACCTCCAGCAGCCCTGACAGCACCTCCCTGGGAAAACTACACAACAACAGCTAGTTAACTACAGAACTACAGCCCCCATGACCCATAGGGTTCCGCTGCAAAATGGAGAGGGCAAACACATGAAACCATGTTGCATTCATGTCACATGGGAAAGATGGTGGATACGAGCTTGTAAGCGAAAAGGCTGATTGGGAGCAACCAAAGTCTAAAGAGAACTGCAATCACGGCATCTTGACTGCGAAGTTTGAACGCGTGAACACTTCCAAGTCGTTGCTTTGAGCTGCCAAGTCGTTCCAACAGTTATTCCCATAGGATGTGAATGCAGCACAGGACACAGGGACATAAAGAGCTCGACAACAACCCCCAAGAAAAGGATGTGAAACAGAAAGTCTTTCGCGTTTTAAGGATAGTTGCAATTACACCTGATGTGTTTCATGTTATGTTATATACAGCAACATGCTGTGAAGCATTACAATGCTATGAAACATTTATGCACTATGTCATTTTTGCACGTTGGAGGCCCCAAACTGCTGCGTCAGGTAAATATTTGAATTTGAAGACTTCAAATACCCTGAAGTCCTGAAAGGTGATGTCAGTGAACTGCACACAGCACACTCATGTTTACCAAACAGACCGGTCTGTGATGCTTTTATACCAAAGGAAACCAAAGAGACAAGAGAGGAAAAATATCTAAGGTTTTTGACAAGAAGTGGAAATGTCTTCCTTTGAGGCGACTTGATACCTCGTATTTTTCTTTTTCTTTTAAAGATGCTTATAAAATGTGCATTTCCCAGTTTTGATTCATCACTTTCTGACACCAGACCCGACAACAGATTTTGGCAAATAGGGTGAATCTACAGCAGCTCAATTAGAGGGGATGGGATGCTCTTCTCTTTTGCAGCCCACTTTGTGATTAAGCCTGATAAGATGGATGGAATTTTACATTAAAAAAATCTTGCATAATGTAGCTTCAAACAACAAAACTTAACAACCAATACAGCTTTGTTTAAACTGAACTGACTTTTATATAGGCTCTTTGAGTTAAAAAGCCTAAAGCATGGACAGAAGAGGCCGGTTGCTATCAATACCCCCAGGTCACAGCTAACACAAAACCAAAGCCAGGCCACAGAAACAGAAATAATAGTGAAGCTGCCCCGCGGGAGGAAATCAAGAGAGCACTCACTTCTTCTTAATGGTTTCTGCTATGCTGTCCACATAGTTTGAGTCCGTCTGACATGATAGGGGGAGAGAAAAGAAAGAAAAAGTGAGGAAAATAGGGATATTGTAAAGTGGTAACCGGTATTACCTGTTGCCTATGCCAAACAGGAGTGAACTGAATGTTCTTGCAACAATGAACAGAATATGGAGACCTTATGGGGTGTGACGGCTTCATTGTGTACATCCCTCCAAGGCCTCGCCTCGTATGACCAGTTTCAAATGATATGAGGGCGATGTAGCCTCCTACCGTTTCTCCTCATCCTGTGTGTTATTTATTCATGGCCGGGGGGATGTTAGACTAACAAACATAATCTTTAAAACACACATGCAGTTTAACTGACAGTGTAACACCTTAGGCTGCTTGAAAAGGTCGCAAAAGCATTACTCACTCTATCGTACAACGTTGTCACTTTTCATGCATGTGTACTTCGATAATGTTGCATGTGCAAAATTACTCACTGAAAAGTTAGATCCGGGCCACAGAATGAGAAAATATGACCTAGGAACTAGTTTTCCCTGTTTTTAGATGTGTTCGGAGTACAATTCTAGACAAGTTTTTTGCCTGCTGGGCTGCCGGCAAGTGTTGAGTATTCATGATCCCATTTAAAGGTGTGTGCACTAAAAAGTGTTCTATCAAAGTGAAAAAGATCTGTATGCTGTCATCTGAGTATAACTGTTAAACCGGTATGATGTGTGTGTGTGTGCGTGTCCATTCAAGTGCATGCAAAATCGGCAAACCATTACCTCAATCTAACCCTAGTTTGTTTTGTCCTCATTTGGTGTGTGTAGCCTATTTATGCAGCTGCAAATCTGTGTGTGTGTGTGTGTGTGTGTGTGTTTGTGTAACCTCAGCGACGAAGACAATGATGATGAGGTCTTGCCGCTCGGAGGGAGTCAGGTTGTAGAGCAGAGAGCTCAGTGTGTTGACCAGGTAGCTCTGCTTCTGTCGCTTCACTGTAGGGACGCCCAGCACCAAGGATACTGTGGGAGGACACACACACACACACACACGCACACACACACACACACGCAATGATGAGACAGGAAACAAAGCGATGGTTGTCAGTGTGGTTTTATGAGCAGCAGGTGGCTCAACCTAAAGCTGAAGATTGCACCACCTGATTAACTTTATGAAAAGATTTGATGAATCAGTGAATACAACTACAGGGAGTGAAAAGTTAAGTAATGCTGATTTATTAGTGCTTGTTAGAGTTTCAGTGACAATTATTTGGTGTTGTGTTCACGCTGATGTGTGGTGTAATAGAGACACTGGCATAGTGTTGAAATACTCTAAATTAACACTGATGATTTGTCTGTGTACTATACATGACAGTTTCCTCAGTTAATAATTGCTGTATGCAAGATTGCATGAAAACTGAAATGTTAATGGAACTCCATCTGCTATGCATGTGAAAAGCTTTGTGGACTTATTGTCATAACCAAAGGGTAATAATTACATGTACGTGTGCATGTTTACATCGAAGGAAGTTTCTGTCCTTAACCTGGTTACTGCGGTAACTCAGTTTTGGGTCGATGCATGTAAACGTCATAACTGTCAAACGTCATAACTTGTAAGCTCATACTCTGATTATGAGAAACCTGGTTAAGATGCCTGGCTCACTCCCGTGTTAAACTGGTTACAGTGGCATGGAAACATCTGACTGGCTTATTCATGGCAACAGAGAGACTCAATCACAGGGTATCAAAGGTTCATGGAAACAGATTAACCTGAGTAAGACCTGACCCAGAGTATGACAAGTAGCCGGGTTACTATGTGCATGGAAACATAGCCAATGATGATGAAAGAAAACCTAGTGACTTTTACTGTTACAAGCTTGCCAGCTGAGAGCATCTTGGCAAACAATGTAATAAAATAAAATGACCAGTAATAGCTCACTACTGCAACTTAACAATTAGCGTTATTGCTAACACAGACTTAACAAGGCCTACTTACAATGAAAAAATCCAACAAACAAAATGCAAAAGTCAATCCATTTAATATAATAAAAAAATAATAATAAAATGACACAACGTGTCTCATCAGGAAACATGGGAACTTGAAAAAAATCTTCTACTAGCTAGACAAATGCTTCCACAAGTAATTTGAATTGTAGAGAGATGTGAAGTGATGGAAACAATCATCCAATAAAACTGCAGTGAACACAGCAGGAGCAGTAACTCCATCCATCAGCTGGTCTATAAAGTTTACTATCACAGGTAGGACATGGCAGTTCAAACAAGGACCTACTGAAAAAACTACAGGCTCTTAAACACATCAGCACATAGAGATGCTGGGCCTTCTGGCAGGCATAACAAGAAAACAACATGGATGAATAGTGCTGTGAAGTAAAGTAAAGAAGGGGAGCAGGGATATATATATATATATATATATATATATATCATATATCATATATCATCACTGTCGGGTGAAAACGTACATGAGGACATCCAATGGGTTTTGAAAGGGTTAGGAGATAGGAAATCTTCTCAACCCATATAAAACCATGTTTTTTATCCTTCAATTAAAGTTAAAACACAGCAATGTGTGTGTGTGTGTGTGTGTGTACTACATACCCCCATGGCGTCCCTGTCCCACGACTACGTTGGGTGTGAGGCTGTCTGGATGCTGTCTGAGGTGAGGCAGGTAGAGGTGAACGCTTGGCTGCAGGAACGTCCGCTGGCCTGAACTGAACATTGGCTGCCTTACTCTTTCTATCCACAGACAGAGACAGACAGGGTGAGGGGAAAGAAGTGAACAATAATAATAATAATAATAATAATAACAATAGCATAAACTTTAGTTGTATAGCACTTTTTAAAAAGTGAGTTTACAGTTTTACAGAACAGGGTGAAATGGTGAAATGGTGCTCTTTGCTCCTAATTATCGGGGGGCATTTTTTTGTCCGCTCATTTTTAATTTCACAGGTGTTTTATGAACTTTCAAGGGCATTTTTAAACTTTCAACTTTCTGTCCCTGGCACTCTAGTTGATCAAGCTTTCAGTAAACTAGGCAGGTCATAGTATCAAAATCTAGAAAGTGTTCCACACTCAAGAAACTAGGCTAAAGCAAAAAAAGCCTGTGCTTACTTTTCTGTGGGGTTTTTTTCAGTGCAGATAAAAGACATCATGTAAAGGCAAGTCTATCCAAAGCCAAAGTAGTAGAAGGAGTAGCAGTAATAGTAGTAAACTGGAAACGGTGTCATGCGTGGGGATAACAATTACAGACTGTGTGATGTGGTTTGGACTGTGCGATGCAGGAAGTGACATGCACACATTTCGCTGTCTGTCACATGCTTTCTGGGTCAAAGCTGTCTGATCCTTCTGGTTAAAATGCTTGGTAGACACTGAGGATGTCTGGTGCTCCATCCTCTCCACTGACCTGCGGAGATGTTTCTGGTGTAACTGGTATTGCTGGTGCCATTGGTGGGCTGGGTGATGTTGGGCGCTCTGGACGGGTTCCTCAGCTGCTCCAGGACCCTGCTGAGATCCATGCTCACCTCCTCTCCCTGTGCCTCGGCCGCCAGCAGACGCTGGTACAGGGCCTGCAGATCAGGATGCAGTGCTGAACCTGGTGGTAAACACAGAGAGCGAGACAGAGAGAGAAACAGAGATACATGGAGAGAGAGAAAGAGACAGAGAGAGAGAGAGAGAGACGAGTTGACACTGATGATAGAAGCACTGTTTTCAGTGTTTATTAGAAACAGACGCAGAGGCGGGCTTCTGATGGAGTTGCAAGGTGCTAACTAGTCACTTGCCATACTTGAGCCTAAGTGAGTCAAAACAAACCTGATTCCAGTCCCTGTAACTTTAGCTGAGCATGATGGACTTATCCATGCTCTTCTTCTCTGGTGTTCATAAGAAATAGCATCAGTCCAGACATGAGGAACTGCTGGCTATCAGATGTCAGCATTGTCTCCAAACCCTTGTGTTTTGGGGTTGTTCCCTGTAGCTGGTGTGGATTACGTTCTCACTTCTAACAAACCGCACCACAGTTCACTTGGAAGAGGACTGAGACTCGCATCTTCAGGCGTCTTATTTGGTGCCACCAGAGTTCAAATGGCATTGTTCTCACCTGGCCAAATGAACTGAACTAAAGGAGTCATATGAACTGCTCCAAACTTGGTGTGAATGTGCCCTTAGTGTCCCATGCTCTAAATGTTGTTTCAGAGTCTTGTCCACCCTGACAAGAATAAAATACTTGTTACACTTGTTAAAATACGTGTTAAACTGGTGGAGGATGCTGGGTGTGGACCGTTCTCAGTGCACTGCTGGGGGCAAACGACTTTAGCATGGCAGGGCATTTCAAATCTTCCAGCTATTGCATAACAAACGCCATAAACCTTAAATTTGCACTGAATGCGATGACATAATTAAAACCATCAGGAGGTAATGTACACACACATACTGATAAGCATGTAGGTGTTCACTATGGGACTACTCCACATATTTCCATGTTATTCAGTGTTACCATCTCATTGTATGTTATTCCATCGCACTGCTGGAGTTTCACCTCCCTCCACCTTACGACCCTTTGAACCAGACTTTCCAGTTACTGCCATCAGACTCCCTATAGACTCCTAGAGGGTTACGACCGACACAGTCAAGCATTCATTCACACCCTGTGCAGCCAATTTTTCATCTTCGGCCTCAGGGAATCTTTAAGGAAAGTCATCTCTGACCCGACTGCTGTTCTCTTGATGCCATCAGGAAGAAGGTATAGACTACCCAACTGTAAGCTGAACACATACAAGTTCTCCCTGGTACCACGGTCAATTAAAACTACTGAGGAACAAGCACTAAAGCACTAAATATGCACTTTATTTGCTGGATGACAGAATGAATGTGTTTGAGTGTGAAGGAGACTGCATGCACGGGTGATATATGACACATAGACCTTTTTATGAACCTGTATCTTTATGTAACTATTGTTGTCTTTAACTTTGTACTGTGGGCAGCACCGCTTTTTTTTTTGTCCAAGATAAATTTCCCTTCCAGGACTAATAAAGTTTATCTTATCTCAGTTTCGGCTATATTGTTTTTATTTGTTCTATTTGTTTTTTCACTTTGCACTTCACAGAAACACTTATTTATATTTTTCCCCTCACCCACCAGCTATTGTCCCCTTATCTTTTAAGCTTTGTATGCTGTGTAAATGTATTTAGCCTATGGGTGTGTTGTCTTTGAGTGTCATTGTTTAAGCCTGACTGCACACAACTTTCTCTTTGTAAGAGTACAGATTATATTGACCACGTATGCATGCTATTTCATCTATTTGTGCCATTGCAGAGAGTTAAATGCCATTAGGTGTAAAGGGGCCATAGAAAATGCTTTCCTGAACCCCCAGAGAGGCATAATCCATCCTTGGATAAAATTGGCAACTTTTTGGGCAACTCTGATGGACAATATCAGAGCAGGTTTGCCTCCTCCTCTAACCTTCTTCTGATTAAGTGCTCTGCCAAAACCTATAAACAAACTTAACCTATATAACTGCAACTCCGTGAAAAAAACGTGGGAGTGGCAGCACGCCAAAAACCAAACTAGTTGAGAAATTACTCAGAAAACATATGACACATATGGCACCTTTTTTTTTTGTAGTGCCGCCTCTGAAAAAGTGTTGGTGAATGCCAGCCTTTGTCTTAAGGTAAAATTATGCAACTGCCACCTGTTTATTGCGGACAAGCTAATTTGAATATCTGATATTTCCCTATAAGGTCAAACACCGACAAATACAACTTTTGAAAAGTAATAGTTACATCGTTTTTTTAAATTAACGTCAACGTTAAAGCAGATGGTTAATGAAACCCGTTAAGTCGTAGGTTAATAAATAAAAAAAAATACTGATAATGTGTTGTTAGATAGACAGTAGTTTAACGGCAAGTTTACACCGACTCCTTACCTTTTTCATTGGGAATCGACGTAATCCAAGTGAGAGAGAGGAAACATGCGAAAGCCAGAAGACATCCAAGTTTGACGGGGTGAAACCTCATTTCATTTCTAACCGTCTGTCCGTCCGTTGTCTCTGCCGACTCACCGGCGTCCCCGGCCAGTAGGTGGATGTGATGTGAGCGGCGAAGGTGAAGCGCAGGTAAAGTAAAGGTGTTGTTCAGTCCTCAGGCAGTTCAACGCCTGTTCCATTAATGCACGTCTCCCTTTACCTGCTTCCGCCTACTGCCGATTATAGGTGTGCATTCTCTCACTACGTCCGTTCATTTTAACATGCTGTCAAACTCTCAGCCGGCCAGGCACAGGTGCAATTCATGCGTAGCGAACAGCGCCATCTCCTGGTTCATTGAGAGAACGTTTTGTTTTGTCAGGACGTCAATTAAAACTGTTGCAGAGTTCAGCACAGGGCTGCACCAGTCATTCGTAAATCCGTTACTGAGTTTGTGTGTAAAGTCCTTACTAAGTTCTTACTAACTACTGCTTAGTTTCAAGCTAGCGACTTCCTTAGAAGGCGAATGTGTAAATAGGTTGCTAGGAAACCAAGGGCGGATATTTCATTTCACTGTTGGGGGGGACAATAAACAGAAAAATTTCTCAAGAGCAATTCCTGAAGGGACACCAAAGGTGCCGCCAAAAGTACTGTTGTATTAAATGTATATAGAGGTCCATTATGAAACATTTCCATAAGCACTTCATTCCTTTCTTATGAAGATTTTATCAGATTGCCTTTGATATTACTGGGGTCTTTTTACTTGGCGTTTCGGTGCACTGAAAAATGATCGGATGTCTGTTTTTCTTTTCTCTGCCATTTTAACTGACTGGCTGACAAATAGGCACACACACACACACACACACACACCCCACACACACACAGCATGCAGGTTATTTACAGTAGTAGGTGAGATGCAACACCCATTAACTGAACTAAAGCTAATATATGCCTAATTAGATTTAGTTTTCCCGAAAAAGCAGATCTCTAATGTTTTGCTGTCAATGTGTAAAAGTCCAGAACGCTATGAAGCCTGCCAGAAACTTACTTATATTTTAACATGTTTGTTGTAATTATGTCTTTTTTATTAATTAAGTCTTCATTTATTTCCAAAATTATGAACAAAATAACATAGTGGCAGCCATTTTACATGCAGTAAGAAAAAAAGAATATACTTAGAACCTAATTACGTAGGGTAAGTTAATCTTAAATATTATATTATAGAAATATTACTGTTACCATCTACAAAAGATAAAGTATTTTGGTATGAAAACCGGCATTTTAATTTAACCAAGTATCCTGTATCATAAATACATGTCTGGCATTTGTAACAAACCAAACCGCTTGAAAATCGGTCGAAAATTCAGTGAGTTATGATGATTTTAATTGTGGATAGACCTCCTGCCTCCATACACATACATGCATTAGGAGACGCGGCTCCGTACCAACACGCTAACGCACAAGATTCAACCGCGAGGTAATGGAGCCAACAAAATGTAGTCTGGTTACAATTGTGAATGTGTTTTATTCTATTGAGTGGTAGAAGTAAAGAAAAATGTCTGACACATCCTTTGTTTTAAGTTAACCTTTGCGAAGCAGCTACTTACTGGAGGTCAGCCACCACTGACACACTTCCAGAGATCCTCCACAGACACTCGTACCGAGGGCTAATGTGTGTGTGGGGGGGTTCGGGGAGGCAGGTAGGCAGTGGACCAAACCACTGTGAGGCGTATGAGGGGGGAACGCAATCTTTCGAAACTTAAAAACGCATTGTTTTGCGTCTATAATTAGCACAAGTGCTTTCAATGCATATTATTATATTATTTAAAATTATATAGTTATGTTTACAATGATATATTGAGGGGGACAACTCTCTGTTAGTCCCAGGAAGGGGGGGTCCGGACCCCCCTGTCCCCCCCGTAATTTCCGCCCCTGTAGGAAACATCCGCAGCTGCGTCCAATCAAAAAGCAATCAACAATGTAAACAAGGAAGTCGCCGCGGCATCACGAGATCATCATTCAGAGGAAAATCGAAGGCATCTCTATCAGAAAGCCCCTTGGGAAATTCTATCATGCTTGTTGCTGGAACATGAGCCTTACTGGTCAACACACACGCACACACACGGCACAGCAAAAGCAGAAACGGGGAAAACCACTGAGAAAGAAAGTACACAGTCTGTGTTGCAGTAACAATTTAAGAAGTGGGAGATGTTGAGGAGAAGAGGACTGGTTTTGGAATTAGGATTAAGATTAGAATTAGGTTTAGGTTAGGGTAAGGGTTATAGTAAAAATCCCTGACATCTTAATATAAATAAATGTCCCTTTTGCTACTCTCTATCACTGATTGAAATAACACAACAGTGGTTGAACCTATAGCCAGGTCATGAAAGTTTTTACATTTGCTGTTCCGATGATATCCTTTACTTCTACGGAATAATAGAGCATTAGGAGGAAAAATCAGGATTGGGACACTTTAAACTGCAGTGTGATGTTTTGTATGTTATCATGAGGGAAAATGTAATGTGAATACCATATTTTTGCTTGGTACGCAATAGCATCCCTACATCCTACATCCCTAGTTGCAACCTGTGTTCAGGTTTTTGAAGGGGTCAAAGTGCAGAGTGACAGCCCTACAGGCTAAAAGCCGAACTGACTAGGTGATATCTGAAGGTCTTCTCGTACTTCATGTACTTGAGGCAGGACTCGCAGATCCACAGCTTGGGCCGCTTGCCGTAGTCCTGGGGCGAGAAGTACCAGGCAGTAACAGCGAGAAGTACCAGGCATCAGTCTCAAAGTTTCTCATCTGGATCTTATCCACATATTTCACTTTGGTGATCTGAGGGAGAGAGATATGTGGAACAACATTTCATCCCACACTGATGGAGAAACAACTAATAGTTTGAGACAATAGTGAATACACAAGCCTTTCACTTTAACCTAGTGATGTAAGGGACACAGGAGTCGTGAACTAATTGAACTGAATGGGAAACAGAGCAAGGCACTTTATCTGCACAGCATTGATATTTAAGCATGTACTCAACAAGAAACCAAAAGACACACACTCACACACACACTCCACCTTACTGCTTCATGCTATTAGAAACAAACTGACCATCTAATAGATCAAGAATATCACAAAGGACAGCACAAAGCAGTACAGATTCACTGATTCGAATGACATACTGTTATGGAAAGAACAATATATTACAAGTTTTGAGATTGATTTTTGAGATCCTCAAGCCCTACTTAGTTGCCCAAGATTCTATCATATAACACCCTATCGACTGCAAAAGAGAGACAAGCCAAACACTGCAGCTGTTTCACAAAATATGTCAATCAAATATGACTGGAGTAATTACACTCTGCTGAGGTGTGCCATTTTCCACTGCCACTGACTGAGAGAAGCTTCCCCCTACACTTACCTGAATAGATCGTCCCTTCAAAAAGTCTTCAATCCAATTACAGGAGTTTGGCCCATTGGTGACCTTAACCAATATATAACAAGAGGACTGGCACCAAGGACTGCTGTTCTCGATGAACCTTTCGTCCAAAGGCTCCTGGAGGGCCCTCAGGCTCTCCTCCAGCTCCGCCTCCCTTCTCCTCTTTTCCTGGGTGGATGGAAGGAGAAGGAAGAGAGAGGTCAAAACTAGTACAGCAAGAGGCCAGCTGCGGTCTAGACAGGTTAGGTGGACGTGACTGTACCTTAGCCCTGTGGGAGGAGTTGCCAACGAGGGAGCTCTGTTCTCCCCGCAGGTGACGGCGGGGTCGAGCTGGCTTCTTCCGCTGACCTTTGACCTCACAGGCCATTGGCCGGGCAGCTGAGGAGGCGGGGCACACCAGCTCCCCATGCTGCTGTTCCTCAGTGTGGCAGGGCCTCACTCTCCTGACAGGAAGACCAGGGACCATTCACAACAAACTCTACTCCATTTTCTTAAAGGAAAATCCACCCCCAGATACAGATCCACTGTTAGATATCATCAGTCTGCGATGTTCAGTGCATTCTCTGAGTTATTTTGTGATTAAATGTTGCAATTTACTTTTTTGGTGTACCCACTTTCCCTCAAACTGCCTTTATTACTATTTTACTTCATATAGTTTTTTCCTACATTTCCCAGAAGGCCTTTCGCACACACATTCATGCCACAACATGTCATGTGGCTGCATTGCATTCAGATTTTTTCTCTGCTATTAAACTCCATTGTAGTGACATTGGAAATATATTGACATGATGATTTCAATTTTACATACACTACAAAAACATTAAGGCGCTTCGAATTAAAAACAGAAGTTTCCTTGCTGCCTTGAAATTGCAAATTAGTTAAATAGTACTGAATGGTTGGGTCAAAGGTCATTAGTTGCTCTGATGTTGTAAAATTCACTGAGTGAATTTAAGACAGTAAGTCCAGTCATTCTGACAAGTATTTAGTGGTTGAATCCACTAATTGATGTATTGTATAACTGTATTCCAGAGTTATGTATTCTTCACAAGTGAGAAGGTTTTTAGTTTCTTTTTTCCTGAATAAGACAAAAATCATAATCTGCTATCTGAAATTACCATTACTTGATAAATAGCTTTGTCTATAGAGCTGTTGTATAAAAGCAATATCACACTCGAGGTCATGCTGTTGTACTGTATATCCACACGGCTGTGATTATCTTCGGCACAAGGCTGCATGACCGAATCACAGCTGTGCTGATGCAGTATAACGGCACTCCTTCTCATGTGATATTGTTCAATATGATCATTTTTGTGAATATTTGGCAAGACGTTCTTTCAAATTTTAGTCACAACTCATGAACTCATGGTTATTGTGAAGCTGATAACTAGTCATCGTTTAAATTGACAGACAAATCTATATAGCCTACAATGTGTTAATGATTAAAGATGTTTTGTATAGCTGTTTATTTTTTGTTTTGTTTTGACTATCAAACTCTTTTTTACTATCAAACTTTGGCCATTTATCCACAGGAATAAGAAAAATAGGCTACCTCACCAAACAAACAAATCTCTGTTTCTTAACAGTGTTTAAGTGTTTTTGGGTGGATTTTCCCTTTAACACATTTTATAGGAATTAGCTATAGGCTATTTACATGTACAGGGACTTTGGAAATATAGTCTTAATTTGACAACAACAGATATGTTAAGATAGACTTTATTAAAAGGATAAATATACAGGAAATTACACTTTTCACATGTATAGGACTATTAATTGGGTACAAAGATAGTAGGCTATTTAATAATAAATTGAAACTTTACAATATGTACCAACAGAGAACTTTACAATATGGACACTTTTCAAATGTAGCTATACATTCATCAGGTACAAAGATGGTAATAAATTGAAACTTAATTTTTTTTAAAAGGATAAATATACAGGAAATGACACTTTTCCTAATTAGGTACAAAGATGGAATTTAATAATACATTGAAACTATACAATATGTACAAATAGAGAAATAGAAATAGAGAAATTAACGCCAAATAACTGTATTTTAAAATATGTAGAAATCTCCAAAGATTGGCAATAAGAAAAAACGAAAGTCACATGGATAAACGATTAAAAAAAAAAAAAAAAAGATAAATATAATTTGTTTAGAAGAAACCCATTCAACCAATGATGGCTTAAGTAACCAAAGAGCAGTTTTCATTTTGATAGAGAAACATGTTGATTATGTTTTGCATATAATAAAGACAACCCCCATATTGTACTTGCTCTCTCATCAACATTGCACAATGTTGGTTGTCAACACATGCCTAAAAAGAAGGATTGGTTTGAGAAGTAGATTAACTGCCTAATGTGGGCTGTGGAAGTGGTGAAGTTGAGGGACGGGACTCCAGCTCCCCCTGCTGGCAGGTATGGGAACAGCAGGCACTATACTGCACAGGACAGGCAAAGTATGAGCAATACAGTAGGTGTACATGACTGTAAGGATGCTACTTGCTATATCAACATTTTCTGTACCTTAAACCAGTGGTTCTCAACGTGGGGTCCGGGGACCACAAGAGGTCCTTGAGGGGGTTCCAGGGGGTCCCCAGAAAAATGATGAATTGTTAAACTTCAGCACTATTTAATTTACAAGAAGTTAACACAATTAGAGAATGTAGAAGAATGACTGTTTTGGTCATAGTTTCACTGTTATCTCTCTACCTACAATACAGACAGTCATGGAATTCTGGACAAAATCATATCTAACAATTAAATATTCTCAGATTTGGGTCCGAGAGACAAAATCTCATCAAATGGGGGTCCGTGGCCCTAATGTGGATTAAATTAGGGTCCTTGATATGAAAAAGGTTGAGAATCACTGCCTTAAACAACAAATTTGGGGTGGTGTATCTGACATACTACCCTAATGAGTCATTTTAGAGGGACAAAAACAATAATAATAATAATAAAAACACAACATTTTGAACCTTAATTTGTGTAATAAATAATTATGAATGCTTGCTTGACTGTCCTAGCTACTGTTGGACTTTCGTGGAGTTGTTCTCCAGAAGATCATTGATGGCCCTGACATTATGTGGACTGTAAGCTCTTATGTACTCAAGTGCTCACTTTCTTAGTCTGTATCAAAAGGCGCTGGAGGTTTCCTGACATTTTCCCCAAGAGCGATGTCTCACAGAACAGGACAGGCAGCTCTGTTTCCCACAGACTCACAGAGGTTGGATATCTACGGAGCGCCAGAGGTGAAATGGTGTGTTTTTACCAACGTGTGGGAACAAGATCCTCATGTTGTGGGAACGACTTAGTGAGGCGTGGGAATGAGATCATTATGTGTGGGACTGAGAAGTAGCCGCTGCTGTGTGCACTTTCAGCACAGTGGAGGCCTGGAGAGCGGAATGCTGCTTAATTCAGTAATAAATAATAGCTGATCAACTTTTTTTTTTTATTATTTTTTTTTTTATAACTGCCTGGATCGCAAGAGAAGACCTCAAACACAAGAATGAAATTGTATCAACATGTCTTTGATAGTGTTGTACGTATACAATGGTCAGTTTGTATAAATTGGTTTGGGGGGGGGGGGGGGGGGTAAAGCATGATTTTCTCTCAATCTTTTCCCTGAAATAAAGGGAGACAAGGAGAGAGCCTACTGTTGATTTCCATGTCCCCCAGTCAACCCCTGTGTATACAAAGACAGAGGAGATTCAGTTCTACACCTGCACCAGTAGATGGCGCTGTATAGTCACACTGCAGCTGAATATCCCCCAGTCTCAGCACCTGAGCAGCAGAAGGCCAAGAGGCCTCCTTGGTGGTGGAGGTGCTTTCCCGTCGCTGCAAGGTACGTTTCACACAAAGTGCCGGTGCTAGACATGAACCAGATTTTTAGTAGTTTGTAGATTTTACATTTGAACTTGTGAGTTGTGAAGGAGAGCGCCGTACAACAATGTATTTTATGGTTTTATTAGTCTGTTGCTGATGCCTCTGCTATCTCTACGAACCAGTAATCCCTTATAATAACCTTACATTTACATTAATTCATGCAAAATCCCCTCAAAAGAGTTAAGGGAGTTATTAATGCAGGAGACCCCATCAAAACCACTTTAAACACCTCTTAATGTTTGACTGCTTACTTTCTAATTTAATGTAAAATTCAGGGAGACAGGAACTTAACATTAATAACTCATTAATAACCCTGTAAACCTGCACAAAAGGCATGAAAAATCCCTTAATTTCTAGTGTCTCCACAAACCAACAAATGAATAAATCCCTTAACAACCCATGATACTAACCTTACTTTTTTAAAACTGTTATTTTTAATGGATAATTAATGTTTGAGAATGAGAAATTAAGGACATTTTAGGGATAATCTGCATACACGTGTACACATGAGATACAAAGCTGTAACGACATTAATCCATGCAATACCAGTAAAACATAGAGGGAAGAAAATGAGCTCCAGTTTGTGATTTGTCATTGAAGAAGATGTGATATTATTGTGTGGTCTGATTTGTTATGTTTGTGTCTAAGGTTTGAACCCCAACCTGGTGCAAACGTGTTATTATATGAACTCCAGCCTGCAGAGCCTCCTGACCCTGAAAGCGTTCTTTCAGGAGTTCAGCCACCAGCGCAGGGTTTGGAGTTCGCTCCCTGCTGCTGAAGTGATCAGGTACATGCTGCCCACCCATCCACACACACACACACACACACACACACACACATATAGCTTCCCTACTCTCCAGTGACACACGCGATCACTCTCAAGTTCCTCCACAGACTTGCAGCTCAAAAATGAAATAACAGAATACCAGAGGTGGGAACTCGAGTCACATGACCTGGACTCGAGTCAGACTCGAGGCACATTACTTGAGACTTGACTTGATGCAGGAAGAGAAGACTTGAGACTTGACTTGACTTGGGTTCTGGTGACTTGGGACTTTGACAAAAGATCTTGTGTTTTTGTCTAAATTACTTATATTGAAAGTGATGAGATTTGTTCCAGCAGACGACTGAATTTAAATTCTGTTTTCTGAATTTGTATGGAATGATTGAATTTATTGAAGTTGAAACTGATTATAGAAATCAAACTCATGATGCTCTTACCAAGTTTTTATCCTATTAAAACCATATTGCATTGAAAAGACCTAGATATTTAGTTTTCTTTAAGATATTAAATTGATACTGGACTCTTGATTTGTTCTGACTTGACTTGCTGTTCTACATTTAGACTTGAGACTTGACATTAATGACATGGACTTGACTTGGTAATCTACCTTTAGACTTGAGACTTGACTTGAAACTTGCCCTTCAAGACATGAGACTGACTTGGGACTTCAGAAGAATTGACTTGGTCACACCTCTGCAGAATACTAAAGCAAAAGTCTCTCTTCTCTTCCATTCTCTCCCCTCCTCTGTTCCTCTGCTCTCTCCAGAGGGTTTGTGGACGTCGGAGTGTCCCCTTACTCCGACAGCGTGAGCCACAGACAGAAAGTCCTCCGGTCCTTCAAGAGGACGGTGTCTGGCCACGTCACGGAGTTCAGAGACAAAGGGCAAAAAGTGAGCAAGCTTTGTATCTTCAACAGAGAGTGCAGCTGCTGATACTTTCTCCTCCATGTGTTGATTTCTCTGTTTGTTTCTGTGTGTGTGTGTGTGTGTGTGTGTGTGTGTGTGTATTCAGGACGTTCACGAGTTCCTCAGCTGCGTGTTGGAGCAGATGAGCCTGCCCAGTGGATGCTCATCTGGCCTTTAAGATGCAGAGCGCCAGGACCTGGACCTAAGACTACACACAGCAACACACATCACACACATTATTAGCAAGTGAACTGAATTGAAGTGGAGCAATATACACATCGGGAATGTAGCTTGTTACATCATCTGGGAGACTGAAATGTTCGGATTATTGAAATATGCATGACAGACACGTGGAAACTTTATGAAATCGCTGTATAAAGTACGTATTCTGCATAGATGAATACAAATAATCACCCCAAGTGTCTATAATACTCTATAATACTGGCTAACACCCAAGTCTGAACGCACCACTGGGGAAGCCTATAAAATGTAGCCTATAGGCTCTGATGCTGTGTGCGTATCTCTGCTTGGGGAAAACGAAAGCACGAGTAGCCTATAAATCAAAATCATCATACTGTTCAAAAGGATGTAATCCGTCATGGAGGACGCGTTGCCGACATAAACCGCCCTGGATTTGTCCCTCCTGCTCCTCTAGCAAGTTAAAAATGTCTGTCAAATTGATGCGCCGTGCCAACGGTTATTTTACGGAGGACTTTACACCTAGTAGGAGGTAGGTTTAAGTTTTAAGTTGTAACTTAAGTCTACGTTGTAACTATTTCAGTTGGTGCAACTGTTAAAATTTTAGTAATGCGTAAACTCAGACTTAGTGAGACTTTACGTTCAAACTAGCCTATGTTTGAATTTAAGTTCAGCTGGTGCAACTGGCTGCAGGAATCCTGTGGACATTCCAAGATTTCACAAATCTGCACATACCAATGTGACTGATCTGACATGCCAAATTTAAGACACAGTATGTCACTGTGTCGTCATCCATGTCAATAAGTTCCTGGTCAGTGAGCCTGATTAGTACTTCCTTAATTAGATAATTTATCCGGCTATTAACGTCAGGCCACATCCTCTCGATCATGTGATTCTGTTGACAAGACATAGGGGGGAGGAGGGAAGATTACATTTCTATATGGGAGAAGAATGATTTCACCACAATGCTAATAAAATTGCAAGAACAATAATGTGTATACATTAAACATGGGGAACAAGGCTCAAATTTAGTCATAACATATGAGGAAAGCATATGCTTTTCACAATTTTCAAAGAACTGATGTATAGTCTAGGCTTATCTATTAGCCTCATGTGATAGGTAGGATGGAGTGAGCCTGTGGTGCAGCAGACAATTCAACATCAAATTAAGTTGAAGCCTATCACTATTAAATGACTTCAATAGCATACAACACATACCGTATTTCCTCTAATATTGGCCCGGCCTTCAGCTGCAGAGGGTACCAGGCCTTTATTGGAAGCAGGCTTATATTAGAGACAGGCCTTTATTTCTAATTCCCTCTGTTTGATAAGTATATTTGCTCATATTTTAGTACGAAGCCTCCTTGTCTTCTGATCTGCTTCTGTTGGGGTACGTTAGGTAGCTGTTTTTTTGTTACTGCAATGCATTACGATAATTACGGTAATCGACGACGACATGCTCCAGAGACTTCCGCCGGCCGAGCCATCTAGAGAACCTAAGTCCCTCCCCTTCCGCTGTCCCCCATGGGACCTTATTTCGGAAAAAATATGTACGGTAGTCAACGGCGAGAGACAAATAATTGTTTGATCCCGTTTGAATTGTGCCATGAATTACACATATGATGTTTTGTCAATTTAAAAGATAATTTTGCAAGTCAAGAAAGTCGTAGTTTGTTGTAAAACAGTACAGTAACGTTTAGTTTTGTGTGAAACCGCTCAGTGAACTACATCTCTCGTCTCGCACAATATACGTCACCAACACCAACATGGAACGAAACATAGGAAACACACACAGGCATCGCGTTAACGTTAGCCCCCACTGTACTAAAACTATCCTAAACCAGTTTAAATCCATTCTTACTGTCTACCTTCCAGGTTGTGTATAATACTCCTGCTATCTGAGAGGGACTTAGCTTCAGCGGCTCTGGGTAGCTTGTGGAGAGAGGAAGTTACGTCACTTGCGCGACTTTTGGGTGTGTAGTCTTTCTAATTACGTATTTTCACAGTCTTATAGTTCAACAGTTTTACCACAAACTGCGACTTTCTTGACTTGCAAAATTATCATTTAAATTGACAAAACATCATATGTGTAATTCATGGCACAATTCAAACGGGATCAAACAATTATTTGTCTCTCGCCGTTGACTACCGTACATATTTTTTCCGAAATAAGGTCCCATGGTGGTCCACCGGAAGGGGAGGGACTTAGGCTCTCTCTTGTGGCACTTGTACGTTACTACAAACTACAGTTACATGTATAACAGGCGCCAGGAGTTTACCGGTATCCACCACTTGCATGTAAGCTGAAGCTAACTGAAGCTAAAGTAGAATCTATACAATTATATCATATCGCCGTTTATTTCGATGCGCAAGCTCAGTCCACCTGACAGCCCTCTGTTCTGTCGGCGGCATGGAGGTTTCGGTGCGCCAAGGGCTTACTGCCGACGCTTCGAGTTTCCCGGGGGCACGGTTCAGGCCAGTGCCGATAGCTGGGCGCCGATTTGTTCCCAGTGATCCGGCCGAGATTTCGGCGGGGTCCCGACGCCGATGCGTCACTGGGTGTCCCCGATAGGTACGGGCTGTGGGCGCGGTGGAGAGGACAGCGGCGGAGAGAGGAGACGGACACGGTCCAGCCATATACTAGGTTTTGACCATGTTTCCTTTGTTTTTTTCCCCGGCCTGTATTTGAGGCCGGCCTTTATTTGTTCGTGTCGACCACGGCCCCGGCCATTATCGGAGACCCAGCTTTTAATTGACTACCGGCCACTATTAGAGGAAATACGGTAGTAGTAGTTCAATCGTGCAACCCTGAAAACTCACCCTGGTTTACTGAGACTGAATGTGAATCGAACAGTAGCCCAGATCAATCTAGTATCGAAAATGATACAGACCTGTATACTTTCTCATAGATCATGAGATTATTTTTTTTAGCATGAGCAACCACATTGTTGCTAAACCCATGATAAAACAATGTGTTCAAGTGAATTTAACTTGTTTTTATGAAGTAGCACCGTTATGAGCAAAGCTAGGCTACTGTATTTCTGCCTCTCCACCATGTTGATGTTCCAAAACAGCCCAATGGACAGAAATCTATCAGTCAATAATTTTGTCCGTTTTCTGACGGATCCGCGTGGCTGCAGCTAGTGGAATTCAACACACGTGCCGTGGGCCTGTACAGGATCTGTACTGTTAAAGTATTTGTATTCTTACTGGTACTGTTTTTATTCGATTATAAATCATGCCTAAATATTGATTGGTACAAGAGAGGAGAATAACCCTAGAATTCCTCCGTATATAAATAATGAGGCATCCACATTTTTCTGTGATTTTTAATGAACATGTATCTGAAAAACACAGTTTTTTATTGTTCTGCTTCTTTGACCTCGGTGGTTTCAGTCTTCTCAGGACAAAACTCTGCAGAGGAAACGAAGAGGGATGAGTATGTAATGGACAAACAAATGAATCCATGAATGAATGTGATTTCCAGTAATGCATGCCATTGTTCTGTTCATCATTGATTTCTATTATTATCATCACAATGTTTTCATTGATATGTGGTGTTGTATAGCAACCTGATTTTACGTCGTAGACGAACTGTGGAGGCTTCTGGAAGCCGAGACACTTGGCCTGTTTCCTGATTTTCTCCAGCTCTGTCTCTGGCAGCTTGTTTGTCTTTCCTGGGAAACAGACATTGTTAAAGGAAAAATCTTCCCGCTGACACTGACGCTGTTACATATCATCAGTCTGTGATGTTCAATGCATTCCAGGAGTTATTTTGTCATGAACTGTTGCAATTAACTTTTATTGGTGTATCCACTTTACCAACCTGCCTCGTCTACTTCTAATTCAGTTAGTGATTTCCTACATTTCCCAGAGTGCCTTTTGACAACCCCCAGAGGGGCGTGAACTTCTTTTTTCAATCAAAGGCGGGTGTATGGACATATAAATTTCGCTAACTAGCCAACTAGTTTGTGAACACTGCGGCATGTCTATGATTGTGGCCACACTTCTTACTTAAAACACATTTTCTTGTGGCTGCATTGCAGGGCTACTGTTGGTGGAGAAATTGGTCTCTCTGACTCTGCTACGATGGATTTCGTAGCAGAGTATTATTGCTGAACGTCGGTGCTAAATGGTGAATCTAGAAAGAAGCCCTCGCTCTTTGATTTTGAGAGACTGACACCAAAACCCTACCGTTGATGTTTTTAGTTGATCGCTGAAACATTTTCTGCTATCAAACTCCATTGTAGCTGCACTGGAAATATCTCAACATGACGTCACATTTGGCCAGTTATCCACGGAAATAAAAAAAATACACCACCGCCTTTAACATTGTTGTCATTTATATTATAGCATGAAACTGGTTCAGCTCTTATCTCTCCACTAGAACATTCACTATCTCAATAGATAATTCCTCCTCCCAAGATATAACCTGTGGGTTATATTCTAGGCCCCATCTTATTCTCCCTTTACATGCTCCTCCCTTGGTCATATTATCCACAAATATAATAGTAGTAGTAGTATTGTTCCATTGTTATGCGGATGACACCCAGCTATATATTTTTTGCATGACTACCTTTTATATATTATGAGCTTGATGTCAAAATATTTCCTTCAACTCAGTGACAACAAATATGAAAAAGTAATTGTCGTTGCCCTTCCCCCTGACTCTTTGAATGTGATCCACAGTAAACTGGAGAACTTCAGTTCAACTTCAAATGGTACACCTGTCATTAAGTACCTAGGGGTGTTCTTTGATAGCTATTTAACTTTTGAAGAGCAGGTTAAAAGGGTTATGCAGTCATGTTTTTTGCAGCTGAGACTTATTTTGAAAATGAAACCACTCCTATCCTCAGCTGATTTGGAGAAGGTCAGACATTTATTTCCTCTCGATTAGATTATTGTAATTTCCTTTACTCCTCCTTTCACAGCTGCAGATTTTCCAGAATGCTGCCGTAATGTGGAGATCATATCCACCCAATTTTAGCTTCTCTTTCCTGGTTACCTTTTATTTTTAATATTTGAAGACTTTTCTGATTACTTTTAAAACCCCTAGCTACTTTCCCAACATTTTTACTCCCTACAAGCCAGACGGCACCCTGAGGTCCTCGGGCAGAGTCCTCCTGTCTCTTCCACAGTCTAGGCTGAAGACTGAAGGAGACCGAGCATTCTCCATTAGAGCTCCTATAGTGTGGAATAACCTGCCTGAGGAGCTAAGGCTAGCTAAATAACTTTTTTAAAACCCAGTTCTATAAACATGCTTTCTGTAACAATTCTTTCTTCTTTGTTCTTCCCACGCAGCAAATTCAGGTCAGTCACTCAGTCAGTCAGTCAGGTAACACTTAGTGAGATGTCGCTTCGTGAGATGGCCTCTAGAGGGTATCTTTGACTAAGAGATGGCCTCTCGCCTCGGGGCTAAATGCCACATTCATTCCCATACACTGATAATGCCATATTGGATCTCACACATTGAGCCACAGTCTCCGCTGTCAATTTACAGACATCCACATCTTCTGCTGTCCTGCAAACCTTAACGGTAGGTCACGGTATTACCTGTGTTGCCTGGTATGGAATAGGTAATTTAACCGATAAACGTGGAATCGGTAATTTAACTGATAGCTGTGTCGTGCTATCTGAGCATTGCTCCCACACACACTAAGCCACACTCTCCGCCGTTAAGTTACAGATATCCATGTCTTCTGCTGCCCTACAAACTTTAATGGCAGGTAACGTTATTACCTGTGGTATGTAAGTCACGTTAGCTGTGGTGACACTGATCCGTTGTGTCTGTCCCTCTCCCTTCATTTCAATTCATTTAAAAGCTGTCTGTTGTCCGGACAGGACTGATGATGCGTCCGTCTCTGTCAGATTTCCATCCGTTTTGACGGACAGAATGTTCAAATGGGTTCAACTTTTTCTGGACGGACGGATTTCTGTCGGCCAATATCAGAGGCATTCCTACGTTTGTTTTGGAAAAAATAGTGGCAATCACAGACACAACGGTACGACCAAAACGCCTGGTATAACGTTGGGATGACTGTAGGTTTTCCAGGTCAGTTTCTTATTTAATTTATACTGTATAGTCTGTTTCTTCTTTTTTCTATGAAGTAGCACCGTTATGAGCCAAGCTAGGCTGCTGTATTTCTGCCTCTCCACCATGTTGACGTTCCAAAACAGCCCAATGGACAGAGATCTATCCGTCAATAATTCTGAATTTAACACACGCGCCGTGGGCCTGTACAGGATCTGTACTTGTTATTCATTATAGACTAATTTAATATTGAATAATTTTATGTAATCTCTTGTTTTTATACAGTCTTTTTCTCTTTTGACTTGTTGCTTATTCTGATGCTCTATTTATTATTATTAAGTAGTGCATGTATAGGCAGGAACAATGGCCAGTTCGTGTCCAGCATTGTACTGACAGAGAAAAAGAGAGGGAGACAGTGCTGCCTACCATAGACAATTAGAAACGTCCCTTTCCTTCCAGTGACAGAGGTGGTGTGGTAGCGCATCACCAGACAGTCAGCACAGGTCTTCAGGAAGTCAGCAGTGGCTGAGTAATTCCCAGCTTGAAGGAGGAAACATTTCCATGAATGCAAGCATGATAAAAAAAATAAAATAGAGATATAATAGACAACAACAACAACAATCCCAAACATCCAAGCAACGTATCTATTTAAGGACAGAAACAGCTAATGGAGTCATCTTTTGGCTGTATTTGCTCATTGTCAGTATTCTAGATAATAGTGACTATCCCTCTAAGGTCTAATTCAGAATAACTTATTTATATGCATTTTCATATCCCAATTACATATACCCATACTGAATATTACCACAGAAACTGACCTTATGTGTCTGTGTAACCCAGCTGTAAATTGGATAAGGTGTAACCTCAGTGTCCTGGATAATATTGTGCTGATATTCAATATCTTTAAATTTGACCATTCATTTGGTGTTCCCCTAGGATTTTACTCTTGTCAGGATGGAAAAGCCTCTGAAGCAGCATTTGGACCATCATGTGACACTAAAACTCTCCACTGAAACCCAGACTAATGACATTTTTCTTAATACATTCTTGTATTCTCCTGTCGGTTGCTTTCTGCTATGGACATTTCTCATAGTGCTCATAATCTTTGCTCATTTTTAAAAACAGAATTCTTGAACATACTAAATAATAATCTCCCCCTTTTGGAGGAGAGCTGGGATTGACTCACCAGTGACTTGGATTTTATTTTCAGACACTGTGAAATTCATTGAGTAGCGGACACACCTGTCATCCCTGGGAAACAAGTAAAATGTCACAAGCTAAGTACTTGTGGTAATATTGGGCTCAAACAGGCCAAAATAAAAGTCTAGGCATATGTTAGATTGGACACAAAGTACATTTCTGTTTATTCCAAACAAACCAGAAATGTAAAACGCATCACTTCCGGCAGAGGATTTTTCCCAGGAAAGAGACTCCAGGTTTAGAACAGCAAATGGAAAAACTTTCATGAACTGACTGTAGGTTCAGTTCAGGAGTCATTGTTGTCTTATAGCAATCAGCCATAGAGTGTAGCGAAACATATATTTATTTATCTGAAATCTTGCAGATTATTACTAGCCTATTATTAAAGCCTCCAGCACTTACATCATGTTTGCCTGTTTGAGAGTGACTGTCAGTGTCTGGTTGTTGTCTGAAGGGACAAATTCAGCCTGGGAGCTGCTGGCGTTCTCCAGTGTCGCTCTGAAGAACTCATGGTTGGAATAGGTCTCTATCATGATCCACTTGCCAAAGATCTAAGATGGGGAAACATCATCATATCAGTATCTTAGGCTATCAGAATTATCCTGGAACTAAGATAAAAATGAAACTTTAATTATGCCTGTTTTGTTTTAAACTAAGGTGAGACAGAAATAACAATTTCAAAGGAGAGTTTTAGTGTCCCATGATGGTCAAAATGCTGTTTCTGAGGCTTTTCCACCCTGTCAAGAAACACTTGTTGGGGGGGGGGGCACTCAATACTTATTAGTGTCTGGCATGAAAATGGTAAAATTTAAAGCTATGGAATATTGGTACTATTGGGCTATCGGTGATTTCAGTCTAAGAATATCAGTACTAAACTGTATTAAGTAGACTGAATGGAAAGTATGGGAAAAATATGCATTAAAGCATGATGAGGGTGCACAAAATAACAGCAATAAAACATAGTGAGACGAAGAAAAAATGAATGAAAAATATGTAAGATATGAAATGCCCACAGTATGAAATCAGTGGAAAAAAAACGACTGGAAAAAAATATAACGATAACATCTAGGCAATGTATTACAAATGAAAAGGATATGAGAATATGAGTAAAACAAATATGTTTTGTGAATATGAATACAACAGATGTTAAATTTAGTGTTGTTTTCCATAGAGGATTCATACCATGTTTGTCCTGAGTCACATCAATCAATACATATATGCCATATATATGCCGTATAATATATAGGCTATACTGCCAGTCAAAAATTTGAACACACCACATTTTTCTTTATTTTTACTATTTTCCATATTTTAGAATAACAGTAAAGACATCAAAACTATGAAATAACACAAATGGAATGATGCAGTGACCAAAAAAGTGTTAAACAAATCAAAACTATCTTATATTTTAGATTCTTTAAAGTTGCAGCCCTTTGCCTTGATGGAAAGGCAAAGGCTTTGGAAAGAAATTCATACATAGGATCAACTTCACTGTTTATATTTGTCTAAGAAACAAATTTCATGCATTTAAGCAAAAGCCTTTAGATCAAAATGGCTTTAAGAGAATGAAAAACATAGAACATTCAATCAGGTGTGTCCAAACTTTTGACTGGTAGTGTATATACATAAATGGGCCAGTCAAGGCAACAAAAAAACACTTGACAGGGCTGAATGGTGTGTGTGTGTGTGTGTGTGTGTGTGTGTGTGTGTGTGTGTGTGTGTGTGTGTGTGTGTGTGTGTTTCAGTGTATAAAGCAGCGTACCGTGTGAAGCTCCTCGGCTGAGAGGGTTTTCTCCAGATCCACACACTCCTCAGGAGTCGGAGCAGCTGCGCTCCAGCTCAGCGACACCAGCAGCAGAAGAGCCTTGGACAGAAAACACATGGTGGAAGAAGACAAACCGTCCTGTGAGCAACTGGAAGGATCACTCTCTGATGTATATACAGTATATGTGTGTGTGTGTGTGTGTGTATGTGTGTGTGTGTTAGGCATGGGCGGAAATTACGGGGGGGACAGGGGGGTCCGGACCCCCCCTTCCCGGGAAAAACAGAGAGTTGTCCCCCTCAATATATCATTGTAAACATAACTATATAATTTTAAATAATATAATAATATGCATTGAAAGCACTTGTGCTAATTATAGACACAAAACAATGCGTTTTTAAGTTTCGAAAGATTGCCTTCCTCCATGCCTCACAGTGGTTTGGTCCACTGCCTACCTGCCTCCCCGAACCCCCACACACACACATTAGCCCTCGGTACGAGTGTGTGTGGAGGATCTCTGGAAGTGTGTCAGTGGTGGCAGACCTCCAGTAAGTAGCTGCTTCGCAAAGGTTAACTTAAAACAAAGGATGTGTCAGACATTTTTCTTTACTTCTACCACTCAATAGAATAAAACACATTCACAATTGTAATCAGACTACATTTTGTTCCGTTACCTCGCGGTTGAATCTTGTGCGTTAGCGTGTTGGTACGGAGCCGCGTCTCCTAATGCATGTATGTGTATGGAGGCAGGAGGTCTATCCACAATTAAAATCATCATAACTCACTGAATTTTCGACCGATTTTCAAGCGGTTTGGTTTGTTACAAATGCCAGACATGTATTTATGATACAGGATACTTGGTTAAATTAAAACGCGGGTTTTCATACCAAAATTATCTTTTGTAGATGGTAACAGTAATATTTCTATAATATAATATTTAAGATTAACTTACCCTACGTAATTAGGTTCTAAGTATATTCTTTTTTTCTTACTGCATGTAAAATGGCTGCCACTATGTTATTTTGTTTATAATTTTGGAAATAAAAGAAGACTTAATTCATAAAAAAGACATAATTACAAAACACTATGTTAAAATATAAGTAAGTTTCTGGCAGGCTTCATAGCGTTCTGGACTTTTACACATTGACAGCAAAACATTAGAGATCTGCTTTTTCGGGAAAACTAAATCTAATTAGGCATATATTAGCTTTAGTTAAGTTAATGGGTGTTGCTTCTCTCCTACTACTGCCAGCCAGCCAGGTCAGTTAAAATGGCAGAAAAAAGAAAAACAGACATCCGATCATTTTTCAGTGCACCGAAAGAAAGACCCCAGTAATATCAAAGGCAATTTGATAAAATCTTCTTAAGAAAGGAATGAAGTGCTTATGGAAATGTTTCATAATGGACCTCTATATACATTTAATACAACAGTACCCCTAAACTGACACAAATTAGACCACGGACCCCCATTTGATAAGATTTTGTCCCAGGGTCCCCCATCTGATAAGATTTTTGCTTTTAGATGTTTTATTACAGAAAGTGTATGAAACCCATGACCAAAATAGTCATACATTCTGTCATTGTGTTACTTATGGATGGAATTATAGTGAAAATAAATTATTCCCCTTTTTGCTGGGGACCCCCTGGAACCCCCTCAAGGACACCTGGGGGTCCCCGGACCCCACTTTGAGAATCACTGGTCTATGGGAAGCCCTTAACCTGAACTGATTCTTTTTTTTTTATTTTTATTTTTATTTTTTTTTATTGGTGAAATAGCATTACAAACAAAAAGAGTGACATAGAAGATAAACAAGACAGACATAATGGACAGACATACAGACAATAACATAAAGCAGTTATGATGTATGTGATGATATGATAAGAGTCCGGGGGCGGAGATTACAGGTTGGCATGTGAAGCAAGGAGTGTGGCATGTGTGGCGGAGAGAGAGAAAAAGAGGTAATGTTGATGTTATAGTGAAAATAAATATATGATGTAACAGCAATATCATTATAATAACAATAATAAAATACTATGATAATAATATAATATTACTATCACTATCATCATTATATACAATACAATATAATATAATATAATAATGACCATTAATAATTAACCTTACATTTATACGGCAATGAGGAGAGAGGCCAGACCGGGGCACCGGAAAGGCGAGCGAGAGGCCCCCCACCCAGCCCTCCAGCAACACAACCGGAAGCCCCAGCGGGAGACAGGTGGTGCGGGTATGAATAACCTTATACTGTATGAGTTGTAAGTTTGTGTTATTGCTCTTGTTGAAGTTATTTTTGCAGATTTGGGTCCAGAAGTCGGCATTGGTACTAATGGAGAGGTCTCGTTCCCACTTGGAGACTGGGAGAGATATTGAGGTGTCTGAGCTGCTGAGAATTATGTAAATTCTTGATAGGATTTTCTTTGGGCCTGAGAGGTTTAATATTTTCTCTATTGGAATTGGATGAATTAGACTGCTGAGAGTTCTATTGAGTTTTGATAGGATGGTTGATTTTAATTGCAGGTACTCCAGAAACTCCCAAAGAATTCCCAATGCCGAACTTCTGGATTAGATGTTGAAAATTAACGAAGGTACTATCTTGAATGACATGGTGAAGATGTGTAATTCCTTTATCCTTCCAGGCAGTGAAATTTAATGTTTTTTTATTGATAGAGAAGTCTGGGTTGTTCCAGATTGGTGTGCGGAGGGATGGTACAACTGTGGAGTTGGTGATTTGAAGTGCTTTCCACCAAGCTGACAGAGTTGAAGCTATGGTTATGTTTTGAAAACAGTAATGTTGCTTGATGGTTTGGCTGATAAATGGGAGGTCTGATAAATGTATGCCGTTGCATAATGCCTGTTCAGTTTCTAACCAGAAAGAATCAAGTTTGGGGGGGTTGAGCCATTTTATAAGATATTTGAGCTGATTGGCCAGGTGATATAATTCAAAGTTTGGGGCTTCTAATCCCCCCTGGGATTTTGGTTTTTGTAAAGTTGAGAGTTTTATCCGCGGAGTTTTGTTTTTCCAGTAAAATTTTGAGATAGTCGAGTTGAGGGATTTAAACCAGGAAGTGTTGGGGAAAACGGGGATCATTGAAAATAGATAGTTGATTTTTGGTAGGATTGACATTTTAATTGTTGCTATTCTTCCAGAAAGGGAAATAGGTAGGTTGGTCCAGCGATTTAAGTCATCTTGTATTGATTTGAGTAGTGGTGTGAAATTTAAGTTGAACAACTCTGACAGCTTGGTAGATATATTGATGCCTAAATATTTAATATTGCCTGTGGGGAGGTGATAAGGTGATGCCAGGGCTGCCACATCCCTCTCATCCATACCGAGTGGTAAGATGGTGGATTTTGACCAATTCACTGAGTAGCTGGAGAGTTCTGAGAAAGATTTTATAACCATAAAGGATTCTTGCAGGGATGAGTGAGGGTTCTGAAGGAGTAATAACACATCATCTGCGTAAAGAATAATTTTGTGCTCTGTAGTGGATGTCTGAATACCTTTGATGTTACCATTTTGCCATATTGCAGCTGCTAGAGGTTCAATGAATATAGCAAAGAGGGATGGAGAGAGAGGACATCCTTGCCTGGTCCCGTTGTGTAGAGTGAAATTTTGTGAAATCAACCCGTTGGTAGTGACTGTGGCCGTTGGTGATGTGTATAGTGCCCTTATCCAATTAATAAATGATTCTCCGAACCCGAATTTTTGTAAGGTTGCAAATAAGAATTTCCAATTAACTTTGTCAAATGCTTTTTCTGCATCAAGTGATAAAATCAAGGTGTTAGATTTTTGGTGATTTGAAAGCTGCATTAAGTTGAATAGTTTGCGAGTGTTGATAACCTGAACTGATTCTAATGAAATGTTTTGATCACATTCCACACATGTATAGAAGAATATGTTTTATTTTTATTTTCATTATTACTATTGTCTTGGGTTTCAATGGAGAGTTTTAGTGTCCCATGATAGTCTGAATGCTGTTTCAGAGGCTTTTCCACCCTGACAAGAATACAATTCATGGGGAAACACTGAATACTTTTTGGCATAAAAATAGTCAAATTTAAAGATACTGAATTTCTTCACAAAGTATCGGCTATCAGCAGCTTAAATCTGAAAATATTGGTATTGGCCTTCAAAACCCCATACTGGCTGAACCCTGGTGTGTGTGTGTGTGTGTGTAGGTGTGTGTGTGTGTGTGTGTGTGTGTATGTGTCCAGTATAGCCTTGGTCTGAGCCAATATTTGCACTGACGTTTCAGTTTGGTAGGATCCATGGTTGTCATCTGTAAGCTGTCCTCATTCTGATGCCCATTCACTTCTGCTTCAGTCAACTCAGGAGGATTTTACAACTCATGACTCAAGTCATGAAGGTGCTTTTATTTTCAGTCAACTAGCAAAGTTATTATTCTAATGAATGTTCAGAAGCCTGCTGATATTTTCTAAGCCTACCCTAATAATCACTAATCAAGCCCCCCCTTAGAATGTGCCAAATGTTTTTACATTAGAGCTTGCGTTTCTGTGAAATCTGCAACCACCTCCTATTATCATGTGCTAGCAATGCTAGCACAAGTCAATGGGGTATGAACCTAAACCTCTTAAAATCACTTGCAAGCCATTCCATATACTTCCATAGCTGAAGTGATAGTAGGAATACATAATAGCACTTGCTCAAAGCACTTGAATGGGATTTTGAAAGCAGTGGTTTCATACTCTATTGACTTGCACTAGCATTGCTAACAAATGCTAACAGGAGGCTGATGCTGATTTCTCAGAGACAAAAACTCTAATATAAACATGTTTTGAATGTTATAATAGTGGACATGGTTAGTGATCAATAAATCCCAGGTTCAGTGGACTTGTCTGACTCTATTAAAGTCAACAGCCGCTGTCCCAGACAGGTGAGAAGCCAGTTCACTACTGCATTCATTAACCATTACCTGGTAGCTGTGCTGTAGCTCTGGTCATTGGCCTTACTGCAGGGTCAGTGGGATGCAGTGTTGGGGAAACTTACTTTTAAATGTAATTAGTTAATTTATTTTATGACCCTAAAATGTAACTAGTTACATTACAGTGTTAATTTTTATTAGAAATAACTAATAATAAGAGTACTTTTGCTTCCCCACTTCAAAAATATGTTGTAGCCAATTGGCTTGTACTGCCAAGTGTGATGTCATCATTGTTTTAAAATGCAATGCAAGACTGTTGCTCTTTTTTTTTTTTAAACAGTAAGACAATCTCATTTATATCAAACAGATGTAGATTGTGTTTTTTATGTTGTCTGCACAAGATGCTGCTGGATTTTCACTTTTTTTCTACTTTGTTTTTTATTTGTGCTGACAAAACATGAAACAATATGAAAGAAAAATAAAAGTGATGATATTCTATTTTTGAAGAGTTACTAATAACAGATTGCAAGTATTGATGGTATATACAGTAGAGTAGCTGATAATCAATGGATAGAAACTGCATGCCACTAAAACACACACACACACACACACACACACACACACACACCACATCTCCGTGTAGCTGAATCTGAATCATTTTGGCTTGAATTTTGGCAGAGTCGTATAACAGGAGGTTTTATTCAACAAACATCTTTAACATATAGGGTCCTTTTTGCATATGCTATGGTCTTAAACTTACCCCCTTTTGGGAGGAAATATATTCTGTTATTTCATCAAGCTTGGAACTTAATCTAATACCCACTCCTCGTCTCTGTCTACTTGGTAACTTTAATGTTGGTGATTGCCACCAAAGGAAATTCTGTAATCTTGCATTTATTGCTGCAAAAAAATGTATTGCTGTCAGCTGGAAGGCCCCTTACCCCCCAACACTGTCTCAGTGGAAGGCGGAGATGTCAAGCTATATCCCACTTGATTACTTGTATTACAAAATGAAAGGAAAAGCTGGACATACATGACAAAATATGGACACCTTATGTAACCTTTATCGATAACTTTTAAATAACTGTTGATGAGGTTATCTGCCAATACTGAGGTGCTGTATATAGTGAATTTTTGGTGTTTGGTGGTAGACTTGCTTGTGAAGTGACCTCACACCGTATATTGCTTGTGGAGATCCGAGTCTCTTCTCCCATCTATGGGTTGGGGGTATTGGGTTGGTGGTGCGGGCTGGGCCCCTCCGCCCGCTCCTGGGATCTAATTGGCCTGGGGGTGGGCGGGGGGTTCTGGCTCGCATCATGGACCCGATCAGTGCAATCCAGTGGGTGGGGAGAGGGACTGCGGATTGTTGTCGGGTGTTGGGTCATTCTCGAAGCTTGAAATGGATCAAAACTGTGCCTTTTTGTGATTACCTTTGTGGTTTTATATTCATTTACTGACATTCACTCTTTCATATTATCATTTTTATTTAATTTAATTAATTAAAATTTTTTTTTACTATTATTATTATTCACTAACTTTGCTTATGGTTCTATTTTATTTTATGTTATTTAATTTTTTTATTTCTGTTTTCAAACTTATTAATATTAATTTACTTTTGTAATTATTTTTATCTGTAGCTGCACCCCTAGCATTGGGTCTGGGGGAGGGCGCTGTCCTCACAGCGACTCGGCCCCACCTCTGTCGGAGAGAACACTTTGCAAATCCAGGGGAGGGTTGTAATGTACTGTATTGCACTGTATTGTGTCTTTTGCATATTCCAAAAAATACAAAACTATTATATCTATATACATAAAAACATCTTTAACATGTAAATTAAACTCAGAGCTTTATTACTGGATGTTGTCCGCTGACAGAAAGTCAGACTTCTTCTCTTCAGTGGGACACAACTCTGTAAAGACAAGAGAGTGTTGTTGATTTGAGCTGGAGATTCTCTGGACAGTTTCACAGCCAGATTGGTTTCAAACAGAAGGAAAGATAAAGGGAGTATGTTAGTCCTGGTACATGTGCTTCCCAAACCTACTAACATGCATCAAAGGCTTCTGACCTCTGGTACTGTTGTACTGAAACTTTGCAGGCTGGGGATACTGGAGGCACGCCGCTTGTTTCCTGAAGGTTTCCAACTCAGATGGCGCTAGAGTCGCGTTCCTCCCTGAGGAGATCAACAGCAGTGAAAAGAAAGGGTAGAAGTGACAAATAAATTACATTTATTCTCATTACTGTGGTGGAGTTGTTTTTTGTGTACTAACGGTAACTAATTAAGAGGAACTAAACCCCAAACCCAAATCTGTGTAAAGCCTGACATCTAATGGTGAAAAGTGGGGATAGGACGAAATTCAATATATCGCGATACAACATTTTTTGTGACTTAAAAATACGTATTGTGGGGCAGAAAAATGAATGGTGATATTAGCTCCATTTTATTCTGCTGTAGTAATCACAAATGAGATGACTTCACCATCACAATTTCACAAGCTCTCCATCCAAATTATACTATTGTCACTTTGTAATTACATTTTTAAATTGTTTACATTCTAGCGAGCCAATGCCATCACTAGAAAGATTTGTGGCTCAGAAATGAACATTGGGTTGTGGTTGAACCCCTTATCGCGTATCAAATCGTATGGTGAGATAAGCATATCGTCCCATCCCTAGTGAAAAGCATGCTACTGAAATTGCCATCTGCTATTGGCTGATATTTGGTGCCAGGTGATGTCACCACCTGTTGTACTTCTGTAGAAGGTGACATCACCTAGTGCAAGCACATACACACACACACACACACACACCAATGAATAGGAAAGCCTACCAAATATGTAGAATGTTTGGTAATTGAACGGCGCCCTGTCGTCTTTAATGTAAGAGTGCATGAGCAGACAGTCAGAACAGGTCTGGAGAAACCTGTAGTTGACGATTGAAGCCGAATCTGGAGGAGACAACACAAGTACTGGTGATGATGAGGACACAATTCTTCACATACTTACTATTTGCAGATTAGGGCGTGTCCAAAAACTGTTGTATGTCTAAAATAATGTCTAAATGTAACAACCAGGCTGGAAAAAGAGAGATACCTGAAAAAGATTGTTGTGACGCAAAAGTCACAACAATCTATTAAGGTAGATTTGTTTCCAAATTGAGTTCATTGTGATTAGGGATTTTAAGATCTATCTGCATTTGGATACTGATGTTAGTAAAAAATTTTATGTGAAATACAATTTATGCTGAAAATAACAGATGAATCGGCATCAGCTATCAGTGTAATGTGCATCTGTCATTGTGTTGAAGTCATTTGTGAAGCAACTTACGGTGGAATTCAAAGGTTTTACCATCAACGAAAGTCAGGTTTACAGCAGCTATGAAGCATTGGGTTCTTGCAGCAGCAAATGATACAGCAAAGAAAAAAATAACATAAATAAGAATTAAACATAAACACTAGAGCCAATTAAGAAGAACTATAAGATTTTGAATAACCAGAAATATATAATATATGAATAACAGCACATGTGCAGGTTGTGTAAAGTAACAGTAGAATATACTAAGAATAAAAGACAAATAAATAAAGGGAAAATATGTATGATATGAAAAAATACAATATATACAGTGTGAAAATTAATGATATATAAAAAAAAGAAAATAATGAATCATGATCAGATACCTGCAAAATATAACATGGAAGAATTTACACACCCCATTCCAACTCTTTACACTCTCTGCCCTCTGCAAACCATTTCTTTACTTGAAACTTGATCTGATTGGTTATGTTTCATACAAGTATAGTGGTGGCAGGAAACTCACACACTTAAATAAATGAGGGTGAGAGATTTCCTCTATGAGATATAGGTCCATTTCAGCCCCGGGAGACGTTTCACCCTGGCAATCATCTCCCAAACCCAAAAACTCAAACCAGTAACTAAATACATTTGTCACTTATTAAAGGAAAACTCATCCTCTGATCTTACACTGTTAGATATCATCAATCTGTGATGTTCGATGTATTTCAGGAGTTATTTTGTTATGAACTGTTGTAATTTACTTTTACATTTCCCTCAACCTGCCTCTTCTACTTCTACTTTAGTCAATGATTGCCTACATTTCCCAGAATGCCTTTCGACAAAGAAGGAATGTTAAGTTGTTGCTTTCAGTCAAAGGTGGGCATATTAATCTAGCTAGCTAGCCAACTAGTTCATGAACATCGGGGCGTGTCTGTCATCGTGGCCACACCACTTACTCAAAACACAACATGTCTTGTGGCTGCTTTGCATTCTGGTCTATTGAGGGTACAGGCTGTGGAGAAATTGGTCTCTCTCCTCTTCTACGATGGATTTCTCCCTGTATGATTGTTGAACGTCTCTTGGTGCAAAATGGCGGCTCTAGAAAGAAGCCCTCGCTCTTTGATTCTGAGGGACTGACACCAAAACCTGACTTTTACCGTTGATGTTTTAGATCACTGAAACATTTTCTGCTATCAAACTCCATTGAAGCTGCTGGAAATATGTGGACGTGATGTTACATCGTTTATGTTTGGCCAGTTATCCACGGAAATAAGAAAACTACTGCATCAAACAACAAAATAGACCCAGAAATGCAAGTACATAAACAATAGCTGTTTTTGACAGCACTTTAACAGTTTACGTTAAAGTGTTTTTTCCTTTAAGGTCACCGGTCACCATGTGGTTAAGTTACATGATTCCAATGTAGCACTTGTAGGTCAAACTAAGTAAAACCCTTAGGCAGAAGAGACTATCAAATCACAGAAACTAATGGCAAATAGAATACTTACTGTTGTGTTACATGAAACTGGGATGACAGTCTAGTGGTCTGCTCCACCACCAGGCTCTGGTTGTCTGCTGAGAGGCTCAGCAGCATGAACATGCTTTCTATAGGCTTCAGTATGGAGTCATACATTTCATGATTGGCAAACCCCTCAATGAAGATCCACCTCCCCGAGATCTGTGTAGAGCATGGTACAGAAATCAAAACTATGGTTCCACTAATATGGGTTTTCATACCAATATTTTTTTATTGAAACTGCCTGTTCTGCCCTCGCTCAAAGGGTTAGCAGCAGTCAGACAACATGTGCTCTTATTCCATCCTCTGCCATCCTGCATTGTTATGCTTCAGAAAGCACTGACTGTAAGTTCACACAGTCCTTTAATGTTAAAGAATAATTTTCAGGCTAACTTTCATGTGTATTTATCTTAATGTTGTCAAAATTTATCATTCGTTTGCTAGCATGACGACCATTATCCATACAATGCCTGTGGATGTTAGCATAGCATACTGACTTTAACACTTAGTTTGAGCAATTGTGAACTCAGTCATTGTTTAAACATATTGTTTTGTATTTAAGTTAATACCTGTGAATTTTACTCACATATTGATGATGATGCATATTTTTTGGTTAATTTCTGGTTTGCAGTCATATACTACAGGGCGTTTTTGGATGTTGTCAGTTAGCACCCATTGGCACCTCGTCCAATCAGCTGGTTTGTAAAGTTTTATCAAGCTAGTCTAAAACTAAAACTTGGTGCCGACGTTTCCCTGCCACTTTTCTGATGACTTAAAATTGTCCCTGTCACCAATTTGATATTAATTCCACATGCGTTAATTAATTCCACATTTTTATTGTTTTATTTATAGCCCAATTTCGCACAGCATGCCTCAAAGGGCTTCACAGAACAAAAGGAGTACAAACAAATACAATAAAATGCACATTCAATTAACAAGAAAATTAAAACAATAAAATGTAATTAAAACAATAAAATGTAATTAAAGCAATAAAAAGTAGAATGAATACAAAAGCCAAAGTTCATGATCAATAACATCATATCAGTGGGTCATTGTCACATGATCAACTGACTTGATCATATGTTAACGAAAACGGGTACGTTTTAAGCCTGCTTTTAAAAGATTCCACAGTTTTCTTTGCTCCCGCCTCCCTTGCATGCATTATGTGATTGGCTTGACTTTGACTGTTAAGTTACAACAAATGCATGCATGCATGTAAAACTGTTGTTAAGCTATTCTAGTCTGTTAGTCTTTGTATTAAGAGGTATATCAATCAGGTATATCAATCAAAAAAATGTCTTAATAATAATAATAATAATAATACATTCTATTTATATAGCGCTTTCTCATGACTCAAAGCACTTTACAGCTTAAAAACAAAACAGCATTAAAACACCATTTAAAAAGATGTTTTAAGTATACTTAAAACTAACAATGCAATCATAAGTGATATGCTTCTCTAAAAAGGTAAGTTTTGAGAAGAGCATTAAGCGCATTACAGTAACCCAACCTTGAAGTGATCAAGGCATGGATTAGACGTTCTGCATCAGCAAATTTGAGATATGGACGGATCCGGGCTATGTTCCAGAGGTGAAAAAAGGCCAACTGTCTGGTTTTGTTTATGTGGGGTTCAAATGAAAGTGCAGAATCCAGGATGACTCCAAGGTTCTTTACTTGCAAGGAAGGTGTGACTGTCATGTCATCAATACACAGGCAGAGGTTGGACTTGGAGCCGATGAGGATGATTTCAGTTTTGTCTGAGTTAAGTTTCAAAAAGCTGCTGTGCATCCAGGATTTGATATTCTGCAATGTCTCCATTGTAGCTGAAATGTCAGATGTGGTATGGATGTATATTTGAGTATCATCAGCATACAGGTGGTAATTTAGGCCGTGGTTGCGGATAATTTTTCCGAGGATGTAGATACTAAAGAGGAGGGGTCCAAGGATGGAGCCCTACAGAACCCTGTATTTAACTGCTGTTGGTTTTGACTGTTGGCTGTTAACTGTAACAAACTGCAGTCTGTTGCTCAGGTAAGATTTGAACCAGGTCAGTGCAGAGCCAGAGACACCAATGAGGCTTTCCAATCGTTCCAGCAGTATGGGATGGTGAACAGTATCAAAAGCAGCACTTAGATCCAACAGAATGAGGATACTGAGGTGACCTGAGTCTGCGGCAATGAGGAGGTCGTTAGTAACTCTGACTAGTGCTGTTTCTATACTGTGTTTCTTTCTGAAGTCTGACTGGAAAGGGTCAAGGAGCTCATGGGATGCAAGATAATTTTGCAGTTGAGTAGAAACAACATACTCCAATACTTTGCTCAGGAAGGGGAGATTAGTAACGGGCCTATAGTTGGAGGGAGAGTCCGTGTCAAGGCCTGTTTTTTTCAGGACAGGGGTGATAGACCCTGTTTTAAGAGCCTGGGGAACAAGGCCAGAGAGCAGTGAGGAGTTGACAATCTGTGTTATCAGTGGGCAGATCTGGGGTAAACAGGATTTGACCAAGGCAGTAGGGATGGGGTCAAGATGGCAAGTAGTAGAGCGTATACCAGTGATGACTTTGCTAACCTCGGGCACACTAACCGGGTTGAAGTTGGACATTCGGCAGGCAGGAGGCACTGGTGGGAGAAAGATGGCAGGGCCTGGGCAAGGAGACGCCTGTATCTGAGCTGTAATACTGTCAATTTTGTGCAGGAAGAAGGACATAAAGTCATAAGGAGAAATGGAATTAATCAGGATTCCGGCAGGTTTAAGGAGAGAGGAGATGGTGGACAACAGAACTCTTGGATTATTTCTATTGCACTCAATAACACCAGAATGGAAGACCGTCCGTACAGCTTTTAGTGCTTCTCTGTACTGTGTTAAATGCTGCTTGTACAAGTCAGCCCTGTTTTCCTGAATTGTCTTTCCAGTCTCCGGCCAGCCTTTTTAAGAGACCGCAGTTCATCAGTGTACCAGGGGGCGGAGCGTTTAAAGGAGACCATCCTAGTCTTGAGTGGGGCAAGCTCGTTGATGATGTCAGAGAGAGAGGAGTTTAACATTTGTATTGAAGCATCCAGGGTATCAGGTAACACAGTTAGATATGTATCAAGAGCCGTATGCAACAGAGCTGGATCAAGGGACCTCAGGTTGCGATAGGTCAGGGTACGCTTACTGTCAGATGGTAAAGAAATGTTAAAGTCCATACAGATGATCTTGTGATCCGAGATATGAAGGTCACTGCTGGTCAGGTTGGTCATGGAGAGGCCACTTAAACAGACCAAGTCGAGTATGTGGCCACGATTGTGAGTAGGAAAATCAATAACCTGGGTAAAGCCAAGGCAGTTCAACAATGAGCAGAATTCATTTGCCAGGTTGTCAGAGGCAGAGTCCACATAAATATTAAAATCTCCAAGCAGTACAGAGGTAGGATAAAGAGGGCTAAGAGCGGTTATAACATCTGTCAATTCAGTTAGAAACACAGGGTTGGGCTTAGGAGGACGATACACCAATAGGATTAAAACTGGCTGGAGAGATACAAGAGATACGAGCTTTTGCCAAGTTTCTGTCAGGCATAGTAAATCAATATTATTGTCACAAATGTATTCATTGACAGTTAAAGCCTTGTTGTTCAAAGAATGAACGTTGAAGAGGGCTGCTCACGCCGTGTTATTGGGTGCTGCTTTGGGGAATGAACGGAGGTTAGCCAGATTGACACCTCGTATGTTGGTACGATGGCGACAGGAGACAGACCAGTAAGAAGGTATGTGATCAGGCTTATGGGGATCAAAGTTAAAAAACCTCTTGGAGCCACGATGGTTAAAGCGGCGTTTAATGCTGGCTGTATGAATAGCATCCAAAACCCGTGGAGCAGGTGTAGTGTTTTGATTTAGGCGTAATAAAGTAGCAGCGCTATATCTGATCATAGTTGCGGATTTCCAAGGCGGATGAGGGAGAGAGGGAATTAAAATCCACAGTCCAGGTGGGAAGAATAAAATCCAGGTAATCAGCAGAGTTTGGAGAGTTAGTATCATAATCCAGGTCGCATTTGGCGAGTAGAGCAAGGCTATCCGTCAGGAAGAAAAGTCCAGGGTTAGTCCAGTTAGTCCAGGGTTAAAACTCAGTAATCCAGTCAAGGTTATGCAGGAAATCAATATAAAAAGATGGTCAGAGGTGCGGACAGTGTTTATAGGTAGCAGATAGCTTAAAACGAGCAGATAACCAGACAAAACAGCCAGAGAGATCGGAGAGACGCAGCAGACAATTATGCCAGCGCCATGTAGTGAGTGTCTTACAATGAGTGTGCAGCGTCTTAAATTCCACATGTGGATTTCTGTAGTGGGGCTACCCTGTTGTTTACATTTGGATCACAGATTGTACCTTTAAAGAGTAAACACCAAACCGATGCAATATAACCAATACAACCAATGTAGTATTTTTTCAATTCTACAACAAATAGGCTACGTAATAAATCAAACTGGACCAGATCAGATTTTTAGTAAAAGGCCAATATTTTACTTACTATTTACTTACTATTTATATAGCACCTTTTAAAACCGAGGTTACAAAGTGCTTCACAATAAAAAATAGAAAGTCCAACCGTGATGACTCAAAAGCATGGATAATTTTCTCAGTGTCCTGAAAAGACAGGACATGTCTGATTTCAGCTATATTTTGTAATTGAAAAAAAGCAGGATTGCGCAAGCTTCTTGTTTGCAAAGCAAAATTCAAATGGGGATCAAAAATAGCACCAAGGTCTTTTGAGGAGGATTTGATATTGGATCCCAGAGGTCTAAGAGCTTTGTATGTTTCCCAGAACTATTATCAGGACCAATAACAAGAACTTCGACCGCATATATCGATCTAACCCCTCTACTCACAACTCTCTTTCAACTTTTTACATTTACTGCAGGTGGAGAGGGAGACAGAGAGAAAGACAGGGAGGAACAGGGAGACACCATAGGGTGATACCTTGTGATGCTCCTCCAGTGTTAAAGGTTGACTGCAGTCGTCCGCTGCTGGTGCTGCTGCACTCAGGGACAGCAGAGAGACGAGGACCGAGGCCAAGTGCAGGACGAACATGGTAGACCAGCAGCAGCGTAACACTTCCCTTCAAGAGCTTATTGATACTGAAATTAATTGAAACATTGAACATTTATATAGGCAGGCTATTACAAAATTTTGGCTTTTACCAATATTATGCAACCGTGAAATTTGCACCAGTGCAGTTTGCATTGGCTGTGAGGCAGCTGGGAATTCCAAACTGACAATGCTGGGAATCTATATTGTGTAATCATTGACTATTTGCTTATCATCCTAACACACACACACACACACACACACACACACACACACACACACACACACAGACACATCCATGCATGTGCCCATTGGCTCCTTCCTTCTCAGTGCACACAAATTGTACTAATTTGGGTCAAAACAGCAATCACAGTGCCATTCCTCAATTGTTTTTCACTTTTGCATCCTTCACAGCATTGTTGTGTACTGTCATGAATTCCTTCATTTCCAAGTAAAATGAAAGTTTTACAGATCTTCCCTTTTTTCTAGTTTTCAGCACGGATTTTGCTGTTGGCCTTTTTCTTTTTGATTCAAGGGGGCTACAGAACCAACCTTAACCCTACTGAACCACAATATACAGAAAATATACCAAAATGGTCCAAAATGTAAAAACTTTACTAGAAAATGTCAAAATACGCTATAATGTAGAATGAATTCACACATTATAATTATATCATAGTGGCATCAAAAAATGTCTTAATACATAATGGATTATGAATCTGATATAACAATATTATGAGGCTGTTAGCCATGTATTTACCACTGGAACCTCTATAATTATTTGTTTATAATATATTAAATATATTATAAGCTGTGGAATTCCTATTAGTGTATCACAGTGTCTTATAAGAAATCCCAACCCAACACGCCAAAATCCTCCATGAACTCATCATCTTATCTAAAGTAAAGTGACATCAAATTATCAATTATAGAAGAGTCACACCCACTTACATTTACTATGAGCTGTAAATGTCTTGTTGTTAGTATATATAGTGACATCAACCACATCATTATAAGTGAAGCATGACACATTGTAATATGCATTTACTATTGCATATTACTATATAGTATATAGTATATATATATTACTATATATATATACATAGTATTACTATGCAATACTATTTATTTGGTTTTAAAAGAATTGAAATTACTGAAAAAAAAGGCGGTGATGTACAGTATGTAGATGTGTTTGTTGCACTGCTGCCACCCAGTGGGCAATATCCAGACTAAATCATATGGATGGTTACACTCATTCACCTTAAACTGCCTGAAAATCTATCTTTCAAGGAGGCAGGTTAGCATTTGCTCATAGAAATCTATAAAAGTCTTAAAGGGGGGGTATCCTAGGATCTGGCAATTCTTAGTATTTCTGGTGATTTTGGTACTTGGAGGTGTGAAGTAATCACAGTAAAAAAATTGAATCATGTTGCTATGCCATTTCCCCACAGTCACTAACTATAAAACACGCCCCCTTGTACAAGACAGTCAGATTTTGCTCCAGTGTCTATGTAGACACTGGACTGTCTGAAATCGACCAATCAGCGCTAAGAGGAGGGTGGTCCTTCCAGAATGGCCAGCCAATCAGAGCAGTAGCTTATTAGCATAAGAAGCTGCTTATGTAAAACGACCTGTTTTCTTGTAGGTGGGAAACAAACACTGGGAAGTGAATAGCTAAAGCTAAAACTAAACGATTTTTACTGAAAAAAACTTAACAGATGTATTTTATCGACACCAGGTAATTATATAAAATTGCTGAAAAAGCAAATGATACCCCTCCTTTAAATCTCACCATAACTCAAAATACAGGTCTAATTTACTCTAATATTGATATACAATGCACAGGAAAACCATTTACAACTTGCTTCAAAATAGATTTACACCTGAGGTTTTACTGTTGCATACTGATACTCAGGACTGATAATCAGGACCTCAGTCAGTCAATCATGAGAGTAAAATAATTGAATTTTTGGTACTCTCTCACATTGGATTTGATTTGATGAGCGTTTTGGGAAGAACGTCTAAGTATGCACTTTCCTCCTTCAACATTCCTGCTGGTTAAAGGAATAGTTCACCCAAAAATGAAAATTCAGTCATTAGCTACTCACCCCCATGCCAGCTGAAACTCTGGTGAAGTTTGTTAGTCCATGTAACTCCCAGAGCTTCCCAGCACGACTCCGTAGCAGCCTTCTCCAAAACAACTGAAGTCTTTGAGGACCGATCTTTGGAGTTCCGAAAATAACAAAAAATAACCATAAAATGACTCCATACAGCTCGTGAAACATAATCCAAGTCTTCTGACGCCATACGATCGCTCTGTGAGTGGAAAAAACACAAATTTGTATCCATTATTTAATGAAAATCAAGTCTTCTTCCATTGTATTCAGCTTCCACATTACCAAACCTTCTCACTCTTCCGGAGGAGCGGGACGGACAAGGATGAGTGAGAAGGAGGATGGAGAGGGAAGACTGAGGAGGAGGAGGAGAAGCAGAATGAAGACGGAACAGGGCGATGGAAGGAGGAGAGGGAGGAATAAGAGCGAGGAGGATGGAGAGGGAGGATTGAAGAGGAGTCGGAAGGAAAACGAAGACTTAAGATGGAGGAGGGTGAGGTAGGAATACAACTGAGAAGAAGAACTTGGAGGGAAGATTGAGGAGAAGGAGGAAGATTGAAAGGGATTTTCTTTTCAATTTTTCGGTCCCTGTGTTGGTTGTCATTCTGTGCGCAAGAACTTTCTTTCTTCTGAGGCATCGTCTTGTCAGCGGGCCCTGGACACGCTGGTCATCCGTCCTCCTCCTCCACCTTCTCTACCTTCACCTTCACCACCTGCAGAGAGAAGACAGAGGGAGAAAGAGAGAGAGACACTATACTTACCTGCGGTCCTTCTTCTGGGTCCTCTTAGGGAGCCTGAAGCACAGTGTTTGGGTCATGGTGGGTTCAGGTCCGTCCTCTTTGTGGAAGTTCCGGCGGTTCGTCTCAATCGGCGGTTCTCGGCCGTGTACCTTCGAGGCCCGACAGTCTGCAGGTTTTCATCCCAACCAAACACTACAGCAGCTGATTTCACTGATCAATCAGCACACATTCAACCAAAGACGAGGAAGTCATCACGTGAAACCAGCTGGTTTGGTGTTTGTTTTGAATGAGAACCTGCAGACTGTCGGGCCTTGATGGCACATGGTTGAGAGCCACTGGTCTACACAGCCATCCAGCACACTGCAGGACTGTCCCACCGACCTCCGCCTCTTCTACTGCTGAGAACACAGACAACACACTCAAGTACAGCATTAGTGGATTTCATCAACATTAGATGGGTGACATCCAGAATCCTTTTCAAGACCCCTGTCCTTCTGAGCTTGAATCTGATCAAGACATCACGTGGACTGTGAGATGTGTGTGTGCTTACGATCTGGGGAAATCCAAAGAACGTCAGTGTTTGTGGTGTTTCTCTATCTGTCTCTTCCACATCATATACATCGTCTGTTTGACTTTGTGCAGGATATGACGGTGCTGCGCTCTTACCTGTTTTTGGTAGAAGAGAATGTACGCTGTGCGCTGACAGACGCGCCGGTGCGGTCTGTCCGGTCTGTCCGGTCGCCTGACTCTCCCTCTGAATAGGCCCCGCCACTGATGTAATGGCCTGAGAGGAGAGGACAAACTGTTACATGGGACATCTTAAGAGACTCCACTACTCATAAATACCTACTCAAGTGCAGGTATTGGTGTTTGCTTATATTTTACATAAGTAAAGGTAAAGTTATTGGTGTAAACATCAAGTGCAAAACACCAAAACAACGACCGCTCATCACCAAATTGTGGAAAAACATACTCAAAAAAGTACTTCCACTCTTGGTTGAGACATAGCTATATATCTATCGGAAATGATTAGTCGATTAATCGATTAGGTGATTGATCAATTAGGTGATTGGTCTCTCTCTCTGTCTCTCTCTCCCTCTCTCTCTCGCTCTCTCTCTCTCAGTACTTATCCATCTATCTCTACCTCTGTCCTCACCATAGGGTCTTTCTCCTCTCTGCTGCCTGTGTCTGGATCATAAAAGAATGGGATTTGGGACAATATATTTCACTAAACTTGATTGTGGGTCTATATACAGTATTTCAAATGCAAATGTCACCATCCATATTGCACTATTGTAAATATACAGAATACTGTATGCACTACATTTCTAAAGTCAATTCATATTTCATTTCAAGTAGCAAGTTAACATATCGCGGATGAGACAGTTTGTCACTGAACTGTTTCTCTTTCTACACAAGCATATCTGTCATCTCAAGACAAATCATTTCATTCAAGCACCACATCAAGTTCAAATGTCACGACAGTACCTGAGGCAGAAGGAGGGCTGGCAGGGGTCAGAAGGGCCGGCAGGGGTCAGGAGGTCAGCAGCGGCCTCTGCCTGTCTGGAGCTCAGCAGCAGCTCTCTGGACAGAACCACAGGCTCCTGCACCTTCTCCAGCCTCCAAGATGCAGTGAACCTGAAGCGCTTCAGGTGCAGGACCAGCACACTGTCGACAGACAAGACATGAAAGGGATGGAGAGGATGGAGAGAAAGGACCCTTTTGTACTCATTGTTAGCAGCAACAGTAGAAACATGTGTGTGATGTGTGTTGCTGTGTGTAGTCTTACCCCTTGCAGGTCCTGGCGCTCTGCATCTTGAAGGCCAGGTGAGCCTCCACTGGGCAGGTATAACTCTCGCCCCTCTTTGCCACCATTCCCTGCTGCATTGGTGATGCAGACCTCATCTGCTCCAACACGCAGCTGAGGAACTGCAGCGTCCTGAATACACACACACAGAAACAGAGAAATCAACTGAAATGTCCTTAATTTCTCATTACATGAACTTTAATTAAAAAAGTAAGGTTAGTATCATGGGTTGTTAAGGGATTTATTCATGTGTTGGTTTGTGCAGACACTAGAAATTAAGGGATTTTTCATGCCTTTTGTGCAGGTTTACAGGGTTATTAATGAGTTATCAATGTTAAGTTCCTGTCTCCCTGAATTTTACATTAAATTCGAAAGTAAGCAGTCAAACATTAAGCAGTGTTTAAAGTGGTTTTGATGGGGTCTCCTGCATCAATAACTCCCTTAACTAACTTTGCGTGAATTAATGTAAATGTAAGGTTATTATAAGGGATTACTGGTTTGTAGAGATAGCAGAGGCAGCAGCAACAGACTAATAAACCGTAAAATACATTTTTGTACGCCGCTCTCCTTCACAACTCACAAGTTCAAGTTCGGGGAGCCCCTTCTCCTCTCTGGGCTCCTTCAAGTCGACACCGCTGATAAAGACAAACACAGTTGCTTATTCTGTCATGTACTGAGGTGAATCACTTCATTCTGTGTTTTTTTATATGGGCATTTTTGTTTTTCAAATGATGTGGCATTAGAGAAGGTGTGTGAGGTATATTTTGTGTGTGTGAGGATGCTGCTGGTCAAGGATTATGGTGAATAGAGGGATGAATAATGAATAATGAATGGCTCTCTAGTCCTGAGTGAATACAGCTTGGACTAACACTACCAGGATAAGGGCTTTGCTTCCCACTGGAGCGAGCCACACCGACATTGTAGTTTTCTCTAGGCACTTTGGGTGAAAAGATCCACCAGACTGAACAAACTAGCTGATGAAAGGACCATAGAAAGTGAAGGAATATAGCCATGAAGAATTTCCTTACCTCTCCTGTGGACTGCAGTACAGTCCTCTGTCAACCAATACAAAATGAACAGAAAAATAATGTAGGAGAGAGAGAGAGAGAGAGAGAGAGAGAGAGAGAAGGCAACATCATTTTTCTTTTTTCTTTTTAATGTCAGAAGCGTGAACATTGGTGTGAAAATTTGCAGTGTCTTGGCATTCGATGGCTGTAATAAACTTGTCCTGTTCTCAACATTTTTAAAAAGAGACAAAATTGAGAAATGTTCAAAAGTACAGTTCATCTGAGGATGGATCAGAGGATGTCATTCAGATATTTCTGACAAGAAGGAGGAGAGTGGATTGGTGTTATGAGTTTGTAATTCAGAATCTGGAAGTGTGGGGGGGTCCATGGTGTGTAAACTCCCCTTCCTCCCCTTCCTCATGCAAACATATCCAGAATATAGTTGAGGGCCCTTGCTGTTACATCCAGAGGTGGGGAATAGAGTCACAACTTTAATAGCTTGAGACTTGACTTGCTGCATGAAGAGAAGACTTGAGACTTGACTTGACTTGGGTTCTGGTGACTTGGGACTTGACTCTGACTTGTACTTTGATGACTTGAAAAGGTTTCTAAAGTCTTGACTTGAGATCTTGTGTTTATGTAAATGACCTAGATTGAAAGTGATGAGATTTGTTCCAACAGACAACTGAATTTAAATTCTTTTTTCTGAATTTGTATGGAATGATTGAATTTATTGAATATATTGAAGTTGAGATATACAGTATATATAGAAGATGAGTGTACCTACTGTGTACCTACTAGCTATATAATGTATGTGTCCAAAATGTGAGATATTCAGCTGCAGTGTGACTATACAGCGCCATCTACTGGTCCAGGTGTAAAACTTGTCTCTCTCCTTGGCCCTTTATTTCAGGGAAAAGATAGAAAACCATGCTTTACCCTCCCAATGAATTTTTCATACAATTTCATTCTTCTATGGCACTATTTGTATCTTATTCCTTTAAGAAATAGAGTTTGGGGTCTTCTTTTGCGATTCAGGCAGTTATCCTGTCATTCTCTATTTTGTGCTATCCAAAACACAGAAGCATCTTAACAGCTATCTTTTCATTCATTCATTCATTCATTCATTCATTCATTCATTCATAATCTTTAAAAATAACTAAGGCAGGGAATGATTTTGCTTATGACACAAACGCTTGATGACTCACTAGTGTTTAACAAACCTACATCTTCAGAGATTTTTATTCCATTTTTCTAAAATATGACAAATGAACAATATTCTTACAGGCATTGATGCACTATTTTGTTCCTGAAAAAATCGTGAAATTTAAATATTTAATGTTGAATCTATTCTATTTGTGATTAAAATAATACTAATACTAATATCAATGCTACTAATTCGTTTTTCCTTGTAAGGACTAATGCTGTCTCATAATCATGTTAAAAATAATAATAATATTTCATCATAAGTCTGTTAATTCAGCATCCCTGATGTAACGCACGTGAAACCTCCGTCCCCCGTTACATCATGACCTTCACATGCCCACTACGTATATCTGTCCTCTCCAAGTCCTAGTTACAAATATGGCTAAAATTAGGAGAAATCTGTGACGTTTCTATACGAAAACCTTGATAATTCATATACATGCCATACTATGTATGTGATACGTATGTTCCGTCCATAAAAACTTATATAATATTTTTTCAAGTCGAAAGAAATATTCAGGCAGTATTTGGACAACGCAACAGGGGTCCTTTAGCCTTGCATGGTGCAACATGTGTTGGATAATTCCAGAAGAAGCTTCGCAGTTTCTTTAATGTGGCTGTAGAAAGACAAGCAGCACCGCTGTATCTGAGCTGTAGCTTTGCCTTGGACACACTTGGGACACACTCCCTAAAAGACTACAGAAACCCGGAGTTGTTCGGTCTTTTAAGTATTCTTCGCCGTTCAACAGTGTGGGGATTTTGAGTTGGTTTTTGAGCACTGCGGACATTTTAAACGCTAAGTTAGCCTGTTAGCCGAGTTGTCAAAATGTTGAGTGTCGCCAAAAGCGTTTCAAGGACTCTGCCCTCACGGAACTGCACACGAAATGTGTCCTCGTTGATTAAGAAGGTGAGTTCACAACATGCTTGTATAACATTACTACACCTACACACATGTAAAATGTAATAATACAAGCTGCACAACCAGGCGGCTAGCTTAGCATGCTAACATCGTTAGCTTCAGGCCGGCTTACCTAATCGTGACTATCAAAATGTCATTTATCGCTAGCTAGCTAAGCGGCCAATGTTAATTCACTGACCTTACAAAGCCGCATATCGAGTGTTTTTAACATGTAGAGTATCAGAAGGCTTTGGTTCGTTGTTGTTTATCATGTGAATGTTGGTACGTACGATAGTAAGTAAGAAACTTCAGGTGGAAATGGCTAGGCTAACTGTCAGTGTACGCACATTCTGTCGTCTAGCTAACCTGCTGTCATCGACCTGGTTAAGCTGTGTTTTATTGTAAATATGTAGGGTATTGGTCGATATGTCAATGAGCTATCTAATCTAATGAACCAATTGGCATGTGTGTGTTGTGAGTGAGATGGTCCATTTCATTCATAGCAAGGCTGTCACGAGTGTATCAGTGACCTTCAGTGTTGTGTCCCCACCCCCAACATGTTGCCACATTCTTACATGATGTTCCAACTTGAGAATATCAATCTCTGTTTGATATAATGACGTTTTAACGGGCTACATAGTTTTTTCTGCAAATTCTCCAAAGTAGGCCTAATCGATGATGTTACATTCTGCTACATGAGGTTCCTTTGTGTCACCAGATTTGGATATTTAATGTCATTTTTAGTTTTTTCTTACACATTTTACAGTTTTTAACTTTTGGCTATTCATGTTTTCCCTGTTTTTCTTTCCCTGCACCTTTAGTTCACTTCAAGGCCGACAACTCTAAACATCAGTATAGGATAGAAGTTTTGATACATTTTACATGGTTGTCTAAATTACACGGTCCCTAGCTGTCTTATGTTTTTGGTTACTTCAAAATCTGTCTGAAGTCAAATCTGCTGTTATCAGGTTACTTACTGTTCATTGACAGTAGGCACAGAAAATTGTTCATTCTTTGGTGTGGCATATATGGAAACATGGCACAATATCCCTGACATTAACCTATATTCTGCCATGTCCCTTCATGTTATAATTGCTTCTTCTGGATGGTTTTTGCTTAAAGAGCAGCTATATTTTGTCATTAACTCCCATCTCATTGTGTTCTGATGTGTTCTTAGGCATGCTGGAATGGCTTCCAACCTGATGCTCTCAGAGCCCTGTCCAGGAGGGACTATGCGTGAGTACCTGCACAGAAATACAGAAAATGTCTAAAAATGTTATGTAAAACGCATTTGTAGCAGGCTAGAAAATGGTTCTTGGCTTACAGGAATAAGATTATCCCATAAATTCATTAAGAAATACAGTCAGTGTAATTATATGAGAAGTGGGGAGATTAAGTCCACATTACTGACTTGGAGTTACAATTGGCTTCATCAAAGCAACTAACCAGACTCTTGTGTCATCCCAGGACACCTGGCAGAATTCCATTAGTCTGGGTTTTAATGGAGAGTTTTAGTGTCCCATGATGGTCCAAATGCTGTTTAGAGGTTTTTCCGACCCTGACGAGAAGAAAATTCTGGAGGAAACTCTGAATATTTGTAATTTTTTGGTATGAAAATGTGAAGTTAAAAGATACAAAATTTCAACTATTGCCTGCTTCAGTACAAAAAGAGCTGTACCAGACTTCAAAAATCCAATTTGAGCCCCATCTTTGAGTTAAAATGTGTCATGGGTCTGGTTCTAGTGTTCAGTTATGTCACACTGAGTCCCAGAGTGAAAGATTGAATTCCTCATTTGTGTCGTAAAAACGTAATAATATCGTAAAAAGAATAAAATGGTAAACTCGCCCATCCTAAAATCAACACTGCTGTAAGTGTGTTTATGTTGTGTGTTGCAGGTCAGAGGCCATCAAGGGCTCAGTCATTGGTATTGACTTGGGAACCACCAACTCCTGTGTCGCTGTCATGGAGGGCAAACAGGCCAAGGTGATGATGAACTTTTTCATGTTCGTCTTGAACAGTTTGTGGTCAGGTGTAGCTCATGTAGGGCCTTTATGGCTCAGCTAGTGAACCAGTGAGGTTTTCCTCCCTGACATTTGGTCTTTACAATATCTAAGAATCAAAATTTCAATATTTACCATTACAATTTCCAAAAGGTTGTGTTTTTTTTTTCTGAATCGGAATGAAAAGTTTTCGAAATGAACTTGTAAACATGGTGTTCTGGTGTGGTGCAGAATTGGAACACACAGTCTTTGAAGCAGTTTGCCGTCTTGTAGTGCAGATTTTTTTATTTTACTGCTGAAAGGCAAGTGGTGTGAAATCATACACATTTCAGAAGCAAAATATCAACTCCTACAGCTATTTGTCACACTGTGGAGTTATAGGAATGGTTGTAATTGAGGCTGGCTTGACTTAATGATGTGTCTGAATTTGACCAAGCCTTTTACATTGTTAAACTGTGTGCTATTATCCGTTTGTGGACACTGGGAAAAAATATAACTTGCAAAAGATGGTTAAAACAATTTTAGACTTGTAAAACAGACAGCATTAGTGATTCATGAGAACCTTCAATGGAAACGGCACAGGTTGGATCATATTCATTATTACACAGCTTTGTTGAATACTCAGTTCTGATTGGCCAATGAAGGTTTGGTATTTCTGAATAATAACACAGCTAGTCCACATCTAATCATATCACTCCACAGTCAAAAGGTCTGGCCCACTTTGTTAATTTCTAAACAAATTAACTAGCAACAGCTTGTGCCAAAAATATTTTACTTTTTAGTTATTACTACAGTCCTGCTAGGCTAAACTTTTGGCGATAGATTGTAAACTTGTTGCTGCTAGCTTGTCATAAAATTTAAAATCAGTGTTTTGTGTCAATTGATTAATGTCTTTGGTAGGTTTTATTTGCAATAATGATGGGCTTGCGGTACATATGCCTTGGTAGAATTATAATAAAGCGTTGTCAGGACTTGGCCATTGCAACATTGCATGCAAACACAGAATAGTAGTCTGACCGGCAACATTGAGTGAAGGAGGCAAGCAATTACTAGATCAGCCAGAGTAGATGAATGGTGATACTCCCATCGATTTGATTATTGATCAAGTTTCATGAAGCAACTTAATGACTTCCGTTCTACCTCCTAGGTGTTGGAGAATGCAGAGGGAGCGAGGACGACTCCTTCAGTCATTGCCTTCACAGCCGACGGGGAGCGTCTGGTGGGCATGCCCGCCAAGCGCCAGGCCGTCACCAACCCCAACAACACACTCTACGCCACCAAGAGACTCATAGGACGCCGCTTCGACGACGCAGAGGTCCAGAAAGACCTGTGAGTGTGGTTCTGGGCTTGTTACTCAAAAGGTTATGTGTTATTACATAAGGATGGGGGGAGATGGACAACAAAGATCAAAGATTTGTCAAAATCTAATAAGCAAGTGTCTGAGATTTTGGACGAACAAACAAACAGAGACTGATCATGGTGTATGTCTTGTCGTTAACAGGAAGAACGTCCCCTACAAGATTGTGCGTGCGTCTAATGGCGATGCTTGGGTAGAGGCTCATGGGAAACTCTACTCCCCCAGCCAGGCTGGAGCCTTCATCCTGATGAAGATGAAGGAGACTGCAGGTATGAACGCGTTTACATTGCATAAAGATTTTTAGCGTTTGCTTTCACACTTACATCGTCTTGATGTTAACATTAGTTTGGGCATTCACATCAAGAGCTGTTGTAGTGTTGTTAATGGTAGTTTATGTTTTGCAGAGAGCTACCTGGGGCACAATGTGAAGAACGCTGTAGTCACCGTACCAGCCTACTTCAATGACTCACAGAGACAGGTACACACTCACACTCACTCTCACAACAGCAGACTTCAGCTTAGTAGAATTCTACCATGACTTATTTTGCCATGGCCTTGTATTTTCAATGTAAGGCTTTAGCCAGACCTCTGTGTGTGTACATTATATGTTGGTACTCTTTAGCTTCTACATTTCTCAGTCTCTCCTAAGGCCAGTAATACTTTTGCCAATACACAGGATCTAATGCAACTATCCCTGGTGCTAGTTTGGGAGAGCACCACAGTAGAAACCTGGCTTGGATGTTAGAGGAAAACAAGGAGTTATCAAATGGACTCCTCCCATCATCATAGATGTTATGTCCATGAAACCAACAATAAGTTCTGACGTCCCAGAAACACCCCACCCCCCACCACCATACAAAGTTAGATACTGTACCAAAGCCAAGGTTAGTTTGTCCAGGTTGTAGTGTAATGATGTTTTTCTGTGACTTCCCAGGCGACTAAGGACGCTGGTCAGATCGCTGGTCTGAACGTCCTGCGTGTTATCAACGAGCCAACAGCCGCTGCTCTCGCCTACGGACTGGACAAGACCCAGGACAAGGTGTAAGTAGAGACAGACAGGCCAGCAGTGGTTTCCTCTACATTCAGCAACAACACTACCACTACTGATGCAGCCAGACTTTCCAACAAACACCAACAAATGTTTGACCTTAATGCTTTCCTTAATGAGTTCATATTAATTTCACCCATATGTTATGTGAAGACAAGTATGTTAACATACAAATATTTACTAATTAATTATATCAGAATAGAGCAAATGGGGGTTATGTAAACATACGGAACCAATGGTTTCAGTAGTAGAATATGTTGGGTAGAAGAAAAAAAGTGTGGATTACAGCACTGTGTGTAAAATAGCAGCAGCAGTATCAGTACTTACTGAAACAGAGGAGAAAACAAATGAACAAAATGCAATATGAAAACAATAGTGTATTGCGTTTGTGAAACAGTAAGCGCATTAACAGTGGCGGGTGGAAGTGGTTAAAGTGCAAAAACTGGACTGATTCTGAACATCAGCCCCATTTATTTCTATTTCAGGTAGAAATAATAGTTACTTTCATATAGGGAAACACTGGATATGTTTGATATCTTATTCAGTCCATCATAAATGAAACACCCCTCTGTGTCTGTTTCCAGTATCGCAGTGTATGATCTGGGTGGAGGTACGTTTGATATCTCCGTCCTGGAGATCCAGAAGGGCGTTTTCGAGGTGAAGTCGACCAACGGAGACACCTTCCTGGGAGGAGAGGACTTCGACCAGCACCTCCTCCAACACATCGTCAAGGAGTTTAAGAGAGAGGTAGACGATACAAGTCTATAGCTGTAGCTAAGCTTCTGATCTGTAGCTTAGTTGGGCTGTGAGGTTTTCACGTGTTGCTGTTATGTCTTTGTCTTTCCAGTCTGGTGTGGATCTGACCAAAGACAACATGGCTCTGCAGAGAGTCAGAGAGGCTGCTGAGAAGGCCAAGTGTGAGCTGTCCTCTTCACTGCAGGTACACACAACGCTTCTTTTCTCACTGATGTCCATGTATTTGTGCAGTTACACAATGGGGATTGAAGAGGTGTCAAGGGTCACATCAACAACACATTTATTACCACGTAGACTTTCAGTTTAAATAAGAAAGAAAAATGAAAAGCAATATTGCAGTTGTGTTTTCCTCTGACAGCAGCAATGTGTGTTTTTAGAGTGAGTTTTTTCCCCTTTGAAGTCAGTGGAAAATTTGCTAACTTGACCCCAGCTGGATAATTAAGACTCCACAGCCCTTTCTGGACAGCATTAGTATTACCAGGGGAGGTCTAGTCATGGTAATTATTACCTCAGGACCACAGGCATCTTATCCCATCAGACTCTCCCGCTGAAATGATTTTGAGTCTGACGTCCTGGGGTAATTTGAATTCCATCCGGATCAACATCTGCAGTGTTTCATGCAATTACCGACTTGAACTCGGCAGCTCTATTACCAGGGCCGTATAAGCAGTGACTGGTAGAGTACCATCACTCTTAACAAAGACACGGAGCCTCTTAAAGAGATTGTTGCCTGTCCTGCTTTACTGTGGAGAGCGTATTGGCAAAGAGTCTTCACGGTCCTTTACGGTCACCCATTTTAAGATCATCTTTTCCCCGAAACACACTCCAATATACGCTGTCCAGCTCTCAGTCAGCTGTCCAGGCGGTGTGTGTCTGGTTCAGTGTTACAGTGCTGGTAGAGGAAGGTCCTGTGTTTTGCGTCACTGCAGCAGGCTCTGTTTTAGAGTCGGCTGCTGCTGAGCTGCTGCAGGACTCGGCCCAACGAGAGTGGCCTGTCCTGATACAAACAGCAGGGCAGGCCTAGTGTAGGGCCGCACACACATACTCTTTTTAACTTTTTCAGTGGTTTGTACTAGGTTTTTCAAGGCAGATACTGATATTTTTGGATTGAAGCTGCTGATAGCTAAAATTTGACCATTTTCATACCAAAAATTTCCAGTGTTTATCCCAGAATTTTATTCTTGTCAGGGTCCTCTGAATCCTCTGAAACGGCATTTAGACCATGGGACTAAAACTCTTCTGCTGCCTCTGCAGTCTCATGTTCTAAGCTCTGCTAACACTGTGCTAACGTAACAGATTTACAGTCATTGTGGAGAGGCTCTGCCATCTTACACACCAGAAAGATTTATTTAGATTTTAGATTTTAAGTGAAAGGGGATGTAGGCTTGAGTATCTCACGGAATCGACCGCGAGAAATGATACTCGATAATTTGTTTATTGCTGTCACTGTTGATAAAGTCAAATAAACATTTCATCCGTAGTGGTAAATTAAAAGATTAGTTGTGTATTAAAAGCTGTGACCGAACATGATTACAACGCTATGAATGCTCTTTCCCAGACGGATATCAACCTCCCCTACCTGACCATGGACGCCTCCGGCCCCAAACATCTCAACATGAAGCTGACGCGCTCCCAGTTCGAGAGCATCGTGGCCGACCTGATCCGCCGCACCGTCGCTCCCTGTCAGAAGGCCATGCAGGACGGCGAGGTGTCCAAGGGAGATATCGGAGAGGTGCTGCTGGTCGGAGGCATGTCCCGCATGCCCAAGGTAAGAGATGCGTACGCACACGCTATGACCCCTGACTCTGGAGGTGGTTTGGTGTTTTCCCATAGTCCCAATGTAGAGACAGGGTTACAGGGTTTCCAGCAGCGCTTTATAGTCAAGGCAGGCTGCTTTAACAGACCACCACCACCTTGGAAAATCCTGGAAAAAAGATTAAAAAAACATTAGTCATATGTTGTTTTTCAGTGAGGCCAAAGCAATGTTGAATATGGCGTCCAACTGCGACATCTGCTGGCCAAAAGCGCCATTGCGAGCAATGAGGAGTATATTCTTTTTATGGGAGAATTGCAAAAACGTTAAAACAGCATAATATCAGCACACCTTATTTAAATGTTGGTATTTAGCTCTGTTGGCAAGTAAGATAAACACCCAAATAATTTCCTTCAGCAACATGACTTTTGTACTTCTCTTTTCTGTACATTTGCTGGTTGCCTTCATCTGCCCACAAGCACTCATGCACATTGCTCCACCAGTCCTACATTCACACATGCTGTAATGTGCTCCCAGTTAAAACACTTTCTGTGTATCTTTCTAAAGGTTCAACAAACAGTCCAGGACCTGTTTGGCCGTGCTCCCAGCAAGTCTGTCAACCCCGATGAGGCTGTTGCCATAGGAGCAGCCATCCAGGGTGGGGTGTTGGCCGGCGATGTGACTGACGTGCTGCTACTGGACGTGACGCCGCTGTCGCTGGGCATCGAGACTCTGGGCGGAGTCTTCACCAAACTCATCAACAGGAACACCACGATTCCCACCAAGAAGAGCCAGGTACCTGGTTAAACCAACACTCCAGGGTTGAGAATTAGTTGGTTTAAGATGGTGTTACATTCATACTGTTACACTTCATACTCATACTGTTACACTTTTTTAGTAGGAAGAATTACTGATTCAACTGCATTTTGTGCTGATAATATGAAAAAGCAGGTCCATCAAGCAGGTTTCCATCAATATGTCACACTCTGTATTCAGTTGGTGATGACTTAGAAATGTCTGTCTCTCTCTCCAGGTCTTCTCCACAGCAGCGGATGGACAGACCCAGGTGGAGATCAAGGTTTGCCAGGGTGAGAGAGAGATGGCGGCTGACAACAAGGTGCTGGGTCAGTTCACCCTGGTGGGAGTCCCCCCCGCCCCCCGCGGCGTGCCTCAGATCGAGGTCACCTTCGACATCGACGCCAATGGCATCGTCCACGTCTCCGCCAAGGACAAGGGCACGGGCCGTGAGCAGCAGAGTAAGTGTCAGCCATCAGTACGTAAAGGCTATGTATCTCTGGACAATTTTAGAACATGTTTAAATGGTCTTAGTCAGAAGTACTGACTTCTTTCACTTTGATCATTTCTTGTTGTAGCTATGGTGATTTAGCCTCCAAGTAGCCATAACTAGAAAGAGTTGAATCACTGAAATCACTCTTAATATTCCATTAAGAATCAGACTAATAGTTTAGTCAGAATAAAAATGCCTCATGTAATGACTTCAAACAGAATGGACTTGCCCATTCCCAATGCAATTTTTGTTCAGTATGAAAACCTTTGTTCATCTGTGCAGTAGGAGAATATTAGTGACTAATATACATGTCATTGTTTAACTCTACTTTCTTTGGTTGGAATACATAATATTCTTTCTGTACATGTTCATCCACTTAAGGGAAGAGACATCCACAAATTTCAGTTTAAAGTTTAAATAATTTTTCTCCACATGTATTTTGTTAACATGCTTTGGTTCCAGTAAATAACAATGGAATCATTGAATTTAATTGGAAGGCTGAATGATGAAATGGGTGCAGTTTGAGGTTATTCTTTTTTTCACTGCCGTGTCTCAACTCGGTCTGTTCTCTCCCTTCTCCTTTTGTCTGTTTCATGGAAATTGAGCTTTGTATAATTTAGCACATGAAAACCTACAATGTCAAAACATGCGGCGTCTTGAATTGGATGACGTTCGCACTCCGAGGCGATGGTCTGAAAACCTCGCACAATTAACCGCTGCTCGTTGGAACGTGTGTCTAAATCTGTCTGATGTCTCTCCCACTCTTTTCTCAGTTGTCATCCAGTCTTCAGGCGGTCTCAGCAAAGATGACATCGAGAACATGATCAAGAACGCCGAGAAGTATGCAGAGGAGGACAGGCGGAGAAAGGTGGGTGTTGGAAACGGTGAACTGGATCGACCTGGAAATAGTCAGTCAATACGTTTTTAGGTTTTGGATTAGCCCAACATATGAAGTCTGTGTTTAGTTCAATCCCATGCTTTTTCCTCTCTCTAACCCATGTTTTCTTGTGTGTAGGACCGTGTGGAGGCTGTCAACATGGCCGAGGGCATCGTCCACGACACAGAGTCCAAGATGGAGGAGTTCAAGGACCAGCTTCCTGCAGATGAGGTAGAGCTGCCAACTCCTTTCAGTTCCCTGAGATAAAATTTGGGAGTTTGTAAATCATAAAAACTGTAATTTTGGCCAAGTAAAGTGGTTAAATGGGTGTTCTAGTTGTACCTTGCTTTATGGCGGTTTCCTTATGATTCTAGACTTTTCGGACAGTCTGTTATGTATTTGTACTACTTGGAAGAAAATCTTTCAGTGCCAATGCAATGTATAAAGGCCGTAATACCCAAGAGGATGTTATTTTCTGTAATTATAGGTGTGTAATACTGAAGATGCTCTCACTTTGTACCGTTTATATTAACGCTGTCACACATAACCCATTCATTGAGTCTCTTCCCCCCCCATCCCTCCCAGTGCACCAAGCTGAAGGAGGAGATCACCAAGGTCCGGGATCTCCTGGCCAACAAGGACTCAGAAACGGGAGAGAACATCAAGCAGGCCGCCACCAACCTGCAGCAGGCGTCACTCAAACTCTTCGAGATGGCCTACAAGAAGGTAGGAGCATAGATCCACACTGTTACAATGTCATAGGTTTGTCAAGAGGATGCCTTACACTCCTAAGATTATACGATTCATGCCATATATGTATAACAAATCAACCACCTCCCCCCGTCCTGTAGATGGCGTCGGAGCGGGAAGGCAGCAGCGGCGGCAGCAGCTCGAGCTCCTCGGAGGGAGAGAAGAAGGAAGGCCAGCAGTAGAAACACACCCTCTGACCTTTGCACTTGGTTGCCATGGCAACGGAGGACTGGTGGGCTCGGGGGTGAAGTGGGAGGGGGGGGGCGGGGGGCGGGGGGCGGCGGTCCTGAGCGATGAGCTGCATCTTAGTCATTCTCACCATAATATATAATATTATACTGTGTTTTGGCAGTAAAATACTATAGTGAAAAGATAAATAATGTCAATGTATGTTCCTCCAAGCCCTACGATATCCTGTCTGTTTATAATTTAATTGTCCATGAGCGATATCCTGTCTTGTTCGTTTTTTTTTGTTTTGGCTTTACAAAGCTGTTCATTTGCATTCTGAGGTAGTAAAACATTTAGGATTCTTTTTTTGGCTCCGTTTCTGTCAGTCTGGTCACATAACCGATGGATCGAAGAAGCTCGGCTTGTTTATAGCTTTCACTCAAATTCTGTTCAGTTTCCGCACCGCTTGGGCCGCGTTCAGTTCAGTCAGACAAAACCTTTTAACGCCGTTTGAGCTTCGGGTACAGAGGACCTGCTTTTACTGTAGATGGTCTACATATTGTAATATTGTACAGTGCTCCATGTCAGCCATAGCTGTGGTGTTTTTGAATAGTGCGCGGAGGTGGGAAGTCGCTTTCCTCCAAGCCGGGAAAGGACCATCGTCTGAACTGGGATGTTTGAAATGTCTTTCCACTCTCGGATCAGAAAGTTCCCACTTTCCCAGTCTCCCTGAATGCACTCTAAAGCACGCATAAAGTACCGTGACACTGCAGCAACCAGGCGGCTTTCGTTTCATCATCTCCTAGTCTTTTGAAATCTTGAAAAATGCTTCTGCTTCATTCACTGCCTGGCGATCCAATCGTGATTTCCCCCTCTCGACTTCTAACCTTTTATACAGGTGTGTCAGTCCAGCGGGGGTTCAGGCTAGAGTGGATGTCATAGATACACAGATTGAAGTATATCTGATATTATAGTTGGAAAGGTGGACTATATATAATGTTTGGATGTATGTAAGAGGACGAGAATGAGCTTTAGTTCAACTTTCTCTTTGAGTTTGGTGGATAAGAATGTAAGGCTTTGATGTTTGAGAAATCCCTCCTTTCAGTTTGTTGCATCCTCTCTCGTGGCACTCTTCCAAAAAACAAACAGGGTTCAGATTGGTTAAAAATGTACTGTTATCCCTCCCAAATAACATCCCCCTTGACCTCCCCTTGCTTGTGAAGTCGAGCTCCGTACACTCCACCTCTGTAGGTTTGGCTGAAGAAACGCGTCAGGCAAATCTAGAGTCTGGACGTTGGGATTGAGCCAGTGGAACGTTAACACAAAAAATCCACACAACAGAGGACGAGGCCTTAGAAAACCTCCCGATCTTACAGGAGGCAATGAGAGGACGAGTTAGGATGCAAGGAACCAATAAAGGACTCAGAAACGTGAGTCCGGCCGTGTCATTCCCCCCCAGGAGGAAGCTCCGTCGCTGCCATAAACTGTTCTGTATGCTGCGAGCGCTGCTGTGCGCCTGCCAGATAGCGAGCCGGTGCGCTCTGCTTTGGAAGTGGGAAGAGAGGCGGGCAGAAAGCAGCTTATTGGCAAATTGAAAGAGGGAGGGAAGTAACGTTTGTTTTCTGGGAGGAGGGGTATGATTATATTACTGGAGTGAAATTTGAGGGTCTCAATTACTGTTGCTGTCTTTTCTAATAAAAAATGAAATTCGAAAGTTGTTGACATTTTTTTGGATCTCTTAATTTTAACAGACTGAGGTGGAAAGGTTTTTACATTTGTACCTCAGATACTCAAAAAAAACAAAACATGTTGGTACTGTAGCATTCAGTTGGACTACAGTTTCTCTCATTTTCTCCTTCAATTCAGGATCGAAACTGTTCCTTGCTGGTATTAAAAGGGCCATATAAAGTCTTTGATCTAACATGATGAAACACACAGACACCCTGAGCACTCTGTGAATGAGATAAATACCGTCTTAACTAATCCACTGCTTGAAATTTAAGTGGGGCGGTGTTTCAACTTAGGAGAGAGTGTACACCAGCGGGCCGAATCGGAACGGCATCAACCAAAATACACTAAGAATACTAACATGATGTTTTCCAGTTTATTGATATTCAGTGCCTTAATTAAACCACAGAGTAAACTGAGGACTAGGTGAAGTTCTAATTAAGAGCTCTAAGACTTTCATTTCTGTTTTTGGATTCATGTGAGTCTAGAAAAACGGTAGAAATATAAAAAGAGGCGATCCAATAGCCTTCACTGCCACTTTACATTAATCTCCTCAAATCAAATGAGCTTCAACAAGACACTTTGTTTCAAGCTCAATGAGGATAATTGGGGCCCCAAACTGCAAAGCCCCGGCTATCAAAGGGAATCTGGTCCCTCGCCACCTCGTCTCCTCTCTGATGCAGTTCGCCAAACATCCAGCAGAGGGCAACAGCGATCTACATTTAAAATTTTCTATGCAGTCCCTCTTTAAAACTGCAGAGATGTTCGGTGCATATACAATCCTAGCAGTAGGTACTAATGATACCAACTGTTTCTACCCACTGTAAGCACACATGAACAGTAAACTACAGTAGATGAGCATCATGTTACATACTGAAGTCCACCATACTGATACATGTCTAGCATCCCATTGTCTGTGATTGGGTCAATTTTGACCATTACTCATTTTGAACATCATTATGCGCACTGATTAGTTCTTCGTGGATTGTATTTTCTGCTAACTTTCTCTCTCCGTCTCTCTTTCTTTGTTTTCTGCAGTCTTTACTTCAATAACGATAGAAAGCGACAGAGAAAAAGAGAGCGAGAGTTGGAGAGAGAAAGAAAGAGATTTATCTAGAAGTGATCACCAGCACTGCCTTGGCAATATATAGCGAGTTGCGCTTCGTACCAATAAAGCTTACGGAATTGAGTTGAATTGATATATGGAGAAAGAAAGACAGAGAGGTAGAAGAAAACAGCGGTTCAATTCATCAGGCTTAAAGGGAATTCCTCATTTGTTTTCAAGGATTGATTGCAATTACCCACTGCTAAATCTCCACAAAACTATTTTTTTCTTCTTCTCTCTGTGCACTGCTCTTTTAGCTCTTTCATTCATTTGGCTTGGAATGATAAAGATACAGGATGCTACATCTGTCAATGACGGAAATGCAAATGTTGAGTGAAATGACATTTTAAAAGCATTGCAGCATGAAATCTGCCTGTGTAGCCACTGGCATGACCTGTCACCTTTCACTGCAGTCAGTCACACACACACACACACACACACACACACACACACACACAGACACAGACAGACAGACAGACAGGCAACAAACTCACTTCACTCCACTTCTCTTCAAACTTCATTATCCTGTTAGGGAAATGCAGCTTGCAGACAGGTTAACAATTGACAAAAATCAGCTGATAAGACCGGCCAGAGTAAACGGCTCCATGTACACTACCAGTCAAAAGTTTGGACACACCATATTTTTCTTTATTTTTCCTATTTTCTGCATTTTAGAGTAATAGTAAAGACATCAAAACTATGAAATAACACAAATGGAATTATGCAGTGACCAAAAAAGTGTTCAACTATCTATCTATCTTATATTTTAGATTCTTTAAAGTAGCCGCCCTTTGCCTTGATGGAAAGGCAAAGGCTTTGGAAAGAAATTCATACATAGGCATCAACTTCACTATTTATATTTGTCTAAGGAACACATTAAGCATAAGCCTTTAGATCAAAATGGCTTTAAGATAATGAAAAACATACAGTAGTTGTGCCTGGATCACACCACTGCTGCTATCTTCACCGAGTTCCTCAGTCTGTTTATTGCTTAAGCTGCCAGACCAGGCTTGAAACGGATTCAACAAATCTCTGATAAAAACAAGATCACGATTTTCCGCAAGAGTTTATTTTCCATCCTAAAAAAAAAACAGACGCCACTGTACCTTCTTACCGGTTGCATTTGTACTTATCTCAAAGCAGAGTCTGCGGTCCACAGCAGCTCCCAGATATCTGCAGCTGTCCAACAATTCAATTTCCTCGCCTTTTATTACAGCGGGGTTTCGGAACGGGTTGTATCCTTCTGAAATCTACTGCCGTGTCCCTAGTTCTGACAATATTCAAGTCGAGGGAGAATTCATTGCACCGTAGCGCAAAGTAAACAACATGGCTATGACTGTTTTCCCCTTCCTACAACAGTCTGGAGAAGGAGAGAATCATCCGCAAACATGATAAACAACTCATTAGTCAGTGTAAAAATTTTTACAAGAGTGTGTAAAGAACAAAATCAGTTCAGACTCAGTTTCTCCAAAGTTTTCAAGGAAAGTTAGAGGCAGCAAAGGTCAGAAGTGTCTTCCCCTCAGACTCTATCTGGACCTGGACTCTTCAGAACTTTTGTCTGCTCAGTAACTCCCTGCCCAATGAAGTCTATTTCAGGACCAGCTGTCCTTTGAGTACGCATCTCATTAATGAACAAGTGACTGTTCAGCTCATTGAGCCGTTGTGTGAGTTTTAAACAATCCAGGCTTATCAGCCTGCTGTTTCTCTAGTCATGTAAACCCACCTGAACTCACTTTACCTAAATCTTCATGACTTAAATTTACAGTATACATCATAGTAAGTATATCAAATCTGTCTTTTAAGGCAGAAGAACCCCCATAATTTTACGTTTTACGGAAAAACATGGCAGATTTTTTTGTTTCTGTTGGAGGTTGTTTGTCTTTTGATGATCGCTGGAAATCATAGTTTACCCTCACTTTTATTTTCCTCCAATAGCTCCCATCCCTCTCCATGCAGAACCTCATTGTTACTGCAAAGTTGAGCCTCTATCTTCCCTTTAAATCCTTTTTTTGACTGTTTAAAATCTGACTTTACCTCATTTCTAGTTTGCCTCCTAGCAGCCATATCACCTTCCTGAAGTACAGCATCCATTTCACCCACTAACACCTAGACACCCAGGGCTTGTTATTGGGATAGGTTATCATTTTAGTAAGAAATCACAAAGTTATTAGCTCTTAAAATTTGTATAATTTTCCAGTCAATTTGACAGTGGAGACGGGCAAAAGTGTCAAACTTGCTATAGCTGACATCCTGGCAGCCAACAGTGATGTTTAGATTCGGTTTGATGATCTGATAATCTAAAAATATGTGGACGGGAGTCTATGAGCGTTTACCCCCCCAGCGCGTTGTTGCCTTTATTTTTTCCGCCGTCAGGCGAGACGATAGAGAGATTGACAGGCGGGAACGTAGCAGGGTAGAAAGCAAACAGGTGGAGTGACAGTGGTAATAGCTGGCAAAGGGGAAGACAGAAGTGCAGGAAGGCAAACGGAGAAAGAGAATGATAAGCAGACAGACATCCAGAGTATCCAAATCATTAGGATCATCTTCCTCATACTGACTTGCACCACCTTTTTTACAACAATCCACTTGTCTTACAATTCTCAATTTCCTCAAGGCTTAAAATTCCCTCTTGGACCTGTATCATCCCTTTCATCTCCATCTGCCCTTCATGAACTGAGTGGATTTAGATACACTCAGTAAAGGCTTTGCAATTGTATCCCAAATGTATCAACCAGTGTTCCAGTGGAGAATTGTCTGTGCACAAATAATATATGACATCTATTATAACATATACAACATATATAACAATATACTATATAACAACTGGACAAGAAAAAGAGAGGTAGCTGAAAAATATATTTATAGTGTGGCTGTAGATCCATTCAGTAACTGTATTAGTAGGGGAGACCGGGGCATGTTGTCACACTTTTTACTCATTGGATGAGCTTTTCTGATTTTTCATCATCTCCAACAAACCTAATGATGGACATGTCTAGCCTTCAACAACAGGCTGGACATGTCCTTGGATGTAGATCCATTCAGTATCTTTATTAGTAGGGGAGACCGGGGCATGTTGTCACACTTTTTACTCATTGGACAAGCTTTTTTCTGATTTTTATTTATCTCCAACAACCCTAATGATGGACATGTCTAGCCTTCCACAACATACTGTACCGTAATTCCTCTAATATTGGCCCGGGCCTTTATTTACCTCAGCTGCAGAGGGTACCAGGCCTTTATTGGAAGCAGGCTTATATTAGAGACAGGCCTTTATTTCTAATTCCCTCTGTTTGATAAGTATATTTGCTCATATTTTAGTACGAAGCCTAGTTGTTTTCTGATCTGCTTCTGTTGGGGTACGTTAGGTAGCCGTTTTTTTGTTACTGCAATGCATTATGATAATTACGGTAATCGACGACGGCATGCTCCAGAGACTTCCGCCGGCCGAGCCATCTTGTGGCACTTGTACGTTACTACAAACTACAGTTACAAACAGGCACCAGGAGTTTACCGGTATCCACCGTTGCTTGCATGTAAGCTGAAGCTAACTGAAGCTAAGAGTAGAATCTATACAGTTATATCATATCGCCGTTTATTTCGATGCATATGTGCGAGCTCAGTCCACCTGACAGCCCTCTGTTCTGTCGGCGGAGAGAGAGACACAGACAAGCATGGAGGTTTCGGCGCGCCGAGGGCTTACTGCCGATGCTTTCCGGTGTTTCCCGGGGGCACAGTTCTGGCCAGTGCCGATAGCTGGGCGCCGATGTGTTCCCGGTGATCCGGCCGAGATTTCGGCGGGGGTCCGGGGCTTGGATCGGGAGGATCAATGCGGGTCGTGGGCGCGGTGGAGAGGCAGCGGCGGAGAGAGGAGACGGACACGGTCCAGCCATATACTAGGTTTTGACCTAGTCTTGTTTCCTTTGTTTTTTTCCCTGGCCGGTATTTGAGGCCGGCCTTTATTTGTTCGTATCGACGACGGCCCCGGCCATTATCGGAGACCCGGCTTTTAATTGGCTACCGGCCACTATTAGAGGAAATACGGTATATTCCCAGATTAATTCAGTCTTAAAATGTTGGGGTGGGAACTTGACCAACTGCGGGGCAGGAGGGGCGGTACTTACAATACACTTCCTGCCTAAAGGGGAAAAGTTGTATATTGTAGCTTTAACTTTACCCAACAAATAGTTTCAGTCATGAGATTTTTTTTTTGTGTGGCTTCAACTGCTCTCATTCCTCCTGTCTCATTCTCTCTGTATAATTTTCCCTGCCTCATTCTCTTTCTCGCTCTCTCTCTCTCTTCCTTGACTTGCATAGCCAAACATCATCATTTGCAGGCAGTACGCCAACTGTGAGAATCTGACTGTGGTACATAAAATAGCTTATTTGATGGAGATGTATTCAAAGCTGTATTTCATGCAAAGTACCGAGGACAAAATGATTGTTTGAGATGGAAACAGGAAGATGAAATCAGGTTCGTAAACTGCAAAGCCATTATCTTTTCCACCCAACTGATCAGACCTGCTCTGTAGTAATGAATACAAAATATACAAGTGGAAAGGGCAACAGGTTGGCATGTTTCAAGTACTGACAGTGCTCAATACTGCTGAAGTGCCTATGAGCGAGAACATTTAACCCTATATGTACTGAGCTTAAACGTGATACAATGCAACAGGTAGTTGCATTGCATACACATGTACATAGTCAGTGGTAGAAAAAGTACTCAAATCCTTTACTTAAGTAAAAGTAGCAATAGCATAATGGAAAGATACTTCATTAATTGTAAAAGTCCTGCATTCAAAAGTTTACTTAAGTATAAGTATAGAAGTATTAGCAGTAAAAAGTATCAAAAGTAAAAATCCTCATTCTTTCAGAGTGTTAAATTATTGCTGCATTAACCTGTAAGAAGTATTTTAATGTTGTCGGTCTAACTGCTTCATATACTGTTGGGGAGTTTAAACTGTAACAATACAACATATTTTATGAGCTTATCGTATGTTTTGCATGTAAAACCTTATTCTGCAAAAGTAACTAGTAACTCCAGCCGGCAGATAAATGTAGTGGAGGAAAAGTAGAAAGTCTCACAGAATGGAAATACTCAAGTAAAGTGCCAGTACCTCAAAATTGTACTTGTACATGTAAACATGTAACTTCATCAACTGAGTACATTAAAGGTACAAAAACAAATTCTTTTTTTTTTTTTACTTATAACAGCTTATACGCCTATTCTATACTTTCATTTTTAAAAGCTACCTTCCTATGGTTGTTTATTCTTCTTCTTCTCGATCTTCTTCTTCTTAGGCAACCAGTATATGTAAAGATAGTTTATTTCTGTTGATAGATTTATTGATCCATCAAAAGAAAGATGTAATTTAACATAACTCAAAATGTTTGCTTTGTATTTCATGATAATATATATTTTACCTTGTTTCTAAAGGTCACAGAATATTGCAGAAAGCATCTCTCTGTAATTGTTTGTGTGGAAAGCTGTGGGGATTATCTGATTGTTTTTCTGTAATGCAAACAGGGTTCAAACCGCTCTGTACCCAGTAGCTCCCCACATCTAATTTTCACATAATAACTGGGTTGTTGTTATCACTGAAACGGCAGGACAGTGAGTTGTTTTTGCTGCTTCAGAATTATGCAAATCTATTGTAAAATCAGGAGAAATGTTTTTTTTTTTTTTAAATGGCCGACAGTTTTCTGGTGGAGGACATCATGTTTTTCTCACAGTCCAAGTGCCTGAGTTATTCAACATGTTATCACCTATTTCTTTTAACTGTAATAGATTACTGTCATGCCATTACATGTAATCCCTTAACCTCCCACACTCAGAATAAAAAGTTTCCCTGCCTTATTAAACATCTGACTGTTACATTAATTAACCAAAGCGTATTGTGTTTATTTATGCTGTGAGTTGGAACAAAGTATTGTCACCCAAACAAAGTCACTGCAGTCCCCAAGGACCAGCACACACACACACACACACACACATGCAAACACACATGGATACAGAGGCTAGCACTTTTTTTCACACCTAGACACACTGACAAACACTCACAAACAACACACACACACTAACTCTGTCTCTCTCTCCATCTCTCTCTCTCTCTCTCTCTCTCTCACACACACACACACAGTCTTTCTCACGCATAGACACGCAAAGGGCAACGTTGTCAACCTTTTCCCTCAGATGCAGTGAGTGTTGTTTTGCTTTTGTCAGCAGCTTCAGTGGACACACACACATGCAAACACACACACACATATACACACACACACACACACAGCGAGAGCCTGAGGACAGCCAGGTTAAAACAATGCATTATTGATCCCGCCCATCATGCATTATTTAAAAGTGGAAGTGGGATAAAATGAAAATAAACTGCTCACTTTGTAACCTGAATTCTTCATAAAGTTTGCTGCTCTATGCTAATTGAGCTCATGTAGTCTGAGAACCCAGTTCAAGGCAGACCTTGACATTTTGAATTTTGCTCCGTCGTATTTTCTTGCCAAGCACCATTATGGAAAACATTTCACATTTTTCTTACAGCTATCACGATGCTGCCTTCGAGTGTTGTTGGGCATTGTGATAGTAATGAGCCGAGCGCACGTGGACGACCCAAAAGGGGGTAAATACGACTGGGAAAGTGGGAATTTTCTACGATTCCTGAGTTGCGAGATGAGAGATGAGACGGGGCGGAGAGCATGGAAGCCCCGTCAATAACTGTTGGTAAAAGTGATGTATATGACAACTTTTGGATGGAAAGTTAATAAAAACAAATACATGCTCTTGATGAGCTTTTACAGATTCCATTGTATTATTATTTCCAACCAAAAGCACTTGAATGCACCAACAAATGTTGCATTTAGAAACCATGACTTTGGAAGGAGCACATGAAGGCAGCATAAAAACAGCTTTTTATTACTGGGGTCTCATTTATCAATATGTTTGTAAATTTGTGTGTACATTTCCATGTAAAATAATATGAACTAAAAGGTTACGCCACATTCATCAAATGTGAAAGACTTGACATAAAATACGAACTGTGGAGTTTACATATTCGTTACTAAAAGTTTGATGAATACCCAAATGTGCATATATTTCCCTCCACTAACATTTTACGCACAAATTTGTTCGTACCTTTCATGAATGAGACCCATTGAATTGTCTTTCAGTTAACCGAAGGGCCAGTGCAAACATATTTCCATCACAATGTGACAAGAGCCTGGGGCTGAAAAATAACACACTGCAACTCAAAATGTCACATGTAAATGTCAAAATCATAGAGGAGTGAGTTTGTGATGAGAAGGCTGATGGTGGACCCACAAAATCTGGATGGGGGATATTAAAAGAACCAGTGAAACATGATGTATATTGTCATCTAAATCAACTAAATTTGCATTGGCAAGGTCTAATAGGGAGGGAAATGTACAACTCGCACCGCTGCTGGCTGCATTCAATCCAGAGAAAATCGCTGTTGATTATGTCAAATACAAAATATTTTCTTAAGAATAATTAATTGCCTAAACTCACCAGAGCAGTCATTTTAGAATTGCCACTTCTAAACAATAACCTGCATAAATACAATTTGCTGCAACAGAATCTTTTAAATTCATCTTTAGCAGCTCACAAAGAATATTAAATTGTTTTCAGCTTATGGAAATGAAACCATCATCACTTTAATTTGAATATACTCCGTGATACAATTTCATATCAGATTCCTTATGGAGAAGTTAAACTCTGAACCTGCCAAAAGAAGTAATGGCAATGTAATAGACTGGTGCCTGCTTCTGTTGAGGTAAATAAAGGCCCCAGCCATTATCTTTGTTATTTTGTTTCACTTGCACGTATAACAATGAAAACACCAAGGCTAAATGACAAAATTATGCATATTTCTTGAGGAAAACGATGTCAATGTCTTGTGCAATAATCTTTAAAAGGATATCCTGATTGTCTGTACCTGAAGCGGTGCTGCTGCTCTTTTCTCCTCCTCCAGCAGCAGGATCTTTTTGCTCAGTTCTTCCTCCTGCTTCTTCCGCTCTGCCTCCATCTTATCCATCTTCAGCCGGTTGGCATGGTTCCACCGGAGATGAATGGTCTCGATTATATTTTTCTCCAAGCTGTCCCATTCTGCCAGGTTTTCCTTGCGGAGCTCTTCCTCTCAGACCTCTGCCCCCAGGATGATGTGCTGGAGGCCCTTTACAAGTTCCAGGGCTTTCCTCAGGTCATTTTCTGTCCTCTTTTAGGCAGGTGTGAGAGGAGACTGGCTTGCTCTTCATCCCACTGGAAATGGAGCGATGCCAGCTGATCTTTAGCCTCCTTTCTGCTCCTCTCAAGATCCTGAAGCGTGGCTAGCACTTTGGCCAACTCTGTGCTCACCAGAGCTTGGGGCTCAAGAACATTGTTCCTCTTGAGATAGAGAGAACTTACTGCACTTTTAAAGGTGTTGAAGATGGGCTCCATTGAATTTTTCTGGACAAGTGCCCTCAATCTCTGAGACAGTGGCTCAGAGATTGAGGGCCAGATTGCAGTTGGCTCTCTAGGTCCAGAATGGAGGCCTGACTCACCTCAGCAGCCTGTTTGGAGGATTCCAGGTTGGATAGGGCCATCTCTGGCTGCTTCTTGGTATTCTTGCCCTCATTTTCCATCTTCTCCAAGGCAGTCAGGGTCTCTTGTTTCTCACAGAGGAGAGCACCTTGTTTCGTCTCAGAGTCACTCAGGTGATAATGAACTCTAGGCGCTGCTCTGCCTTCCTCTGACAGGCAATGGCCCCCATGGCCTTTGAACGCAGGGAGTCGGTATCTCTCTGCCACTCCTTGAGGCTGGACATCAACTCAGCCTGAAGGTCTGTGACTTGTATCTGGCAGAGTTCAGCAGCTTGCTGATGGAGCACCTGCTGATGTTGAGTTTCATCCAGCTGAATCTTGAGGGTATCCAGCTCCACCTCCAGACCTTTGCAGTGGTGGTTCCACTCTTCCTCTCTGTCTCCATCTCTCTGTTCTTCTCCATCCTAACTCTACCAGCCTGGAGTTCCTCAGTGGCTTCATGTAGAAGGACTCTCTTCGCCTCACTCGCAGCGAGGGCCATGTGGAGCTCAGCTGTCCGAAGATGGTTCAGCCTCCTCCTTCTCCTGCTCCATTCTGGCTCTCCCAGCTTGGAGCTCATCAATGGTGTCCTGCAGATGGCTTCTCTTCCTTTCACTCTCAGCTAAAGCTGTATCATCTTTCTTAGCTTATTCAATCCATGTAAGCTTTGCCCTCTTGTCTTCGTCAAGAGCCTTTGATAGCTTTTCCTCAGCCCTTTCTAACACAGCAGCATGCTCACCCAGCTGAACTGCCTTAAGCTTGTTATCCTTCATCAATTTCAAGACTTCCTTCTCTTTCTGCTCCACTATTGCCTGTTCAACCTTGACTTGGGCACATATGTTGTCCACTGCCAGTTTATACTTACAGTTGGTGACTCTTGCCTCCTGAGGCTCTCTTTTATCCTGCTCATACTGTCCCTGGAGCTCCTCAATCACCACAAGCCGCTCGTCGAAAGCTTGCGATCCTCCGCTGCAGTATGATGTTCAGCAGGTCAAACTTCCCCTGAGCCACCATGTCCTGTCCTACCTCTTCACTCTGCTCCTCAGCCTCTTGCATTTTCTCCTTAAGTTTCTCGCTCGATCTTCTTCTCTTCTATTTTTCTGATCATCACCATGTCTTGAGACTAAATGAGGTTAGTGACTGCTTTGAGCTGCTCCTATCAGGTGTTCTGACCAATAACGTCATAATATTGCAAAAGAACTTCACGTTTCAATGCTATTGAATGGAAGAGTCAACATGTTTTTGTGATACACATGACAAAATGTATCTCATATCAGTTGCCTACACCAGTAATATTTTCAGGTCATAAAAAGGCAATTGTGTGAACTTGAGCAGCACAATTCTTTACAGAATGACGTACTGTGGACCTGAAAATGGAATAACAGCCTGTCAACAGTAAAGGCCTAATTGCTATTTTTTGTGAGGGAAATAAAGGACCCAGTTATTATTTGTTTTTTTATGGTAACACACACAGACTTAGTGATACATGTGAGTTCATGTTTCACAGCAAACCAAACATTGCGATGTCAACCACAAGCCAAAAATCAGTAGTTGTGTCTTGCCATGGCATCACAAAATTACCTATGTGATGAAAATAGTCAATTTTGTTCCTTTTATTTGAAAAATATCATATCAAATATCAATATGAACTTGTGCTTGGTC